>NW_024425230.1:27694073-27789356 GCF_017311325.1 Ursus maritimus | reverse complement strand
TTTCCCTTGGATTTAACTGTGGTTCAGTTTCTTTAAGTGGAATCGTCCAGTAGAGAACACGTTTTTTGTCCTATCAGCCCCGTGGGGGAACCAGGGGAGTGAAGGAATCCCAAGAGACAAATCCAGGAAGGCTTGATCCCCAGGAAACCAAATCCAGGGAAACCATGATATGGTGATCCTTTTAACGTTTTTGTTTCTCATAATGAAAAAAAAAAATGTCTTTAAGTTCCAGTGTAGATAACATGCAGTGTTATATCAGTTTCAGGTGTACAGTATAGTGATTGAACAATTATATACATTACTCCATGCTCATCACAATGAGTGTACTCTTAATCCCCTTCACCTGTTTCACCCATTTGTACCCCCTCCCATAGCCATCTGTTTGTTCTCTATATAAGAATCTGTTTTTTTGGTTTGTTTCCCCCAGTCTTTGTTTTTTCTCTTTCTTCCTTTTTTTTTTTTTTTTTTTTTTCAGAGGTAGAATTTAGTGATTCATCAGTTGTATATAACACCCAGTGCTCATTACATCAAATGCCCTCCTTAATGCCCATCACCCAATTACCCCTTCCCCCTACCCACCTCCCCTCCAGCAACCCTCAGTTTGTTTTCTAGAGTTTGGCATCTCTTATGGTTTGCCTACCTCTCAGTTTTCATCTTATTTTATTTTTCCTTCCCTTCCCCTATGTTCGTCTGTTTTGTTTCTTAAAGTCCACATGAGTGAAATCATATGGTGTCTTTCTCTAACTGACTTATTTCTCCTCTCATAATGACAATTTTGGATATTTTTTTTGGTACTTGCATTACTCACAGTCCCTGGGTGGGCCAGGCCTAGTCCATGTTTGTACCAAGCAGTTTCACCCTTAACGCCTGGGAAGAGGTGATTAGATTTGCGGGTGGTACGTTCCTTCACTGGGTTGAACCAGGTTAAGGGATCATCACACTGATTTGAGATTGGTAGCTATATCATTCTTGTGAAGATAAGCAGAATAAAGCAGGTTCAAAGAAAGTGGAATAGATAGAATCAGGGATGAAGGAAATCATGTGGTCTTTGAGGTCTTTGATTGTTGCTTTTAAGCCTCTTTCCTCTTGGTCTAATCTTCATGAGTCTTAATTCTAGTTTTTCCCTACCTTGGATGTCCTTGACCATTTATAGTTTATATCCTTAGAGTAAATCTTTATTTTCTTTTTCTTTTTTAATTTAACTTGATTGCACTTCTGTTTCTTGTATTCAAAAGGGTCTGTAATATCACCACCAATGCATAAGAAGCTAACTAGATTGTTTTTTTGGCTGCTTATAAACTCCAGTCAGGTAGTGGTGGCTACGTGTTGAGGATTGTATTAAGAAAGATTCTGAGGCCAAGTCCAAGGTTAACTCTGTCCTGGTACCATGGTTCAGAAATACACCTGAGACTTCTTTTTATATTAACCAGTTATCAGCATATCTGCTCTTTGCTTCTTGAGGTAGCTCCTAGATATAGAAAGCAACCTTAAATTCTCTGTAGATGGCATTTATCCACCTTAGTTTCCTCAAATCATGCATCACAATTCATTTGAGATTCAAATGTAAAAACTGCACTTATACATAGTTAGAGAAGAAAATATAGATAAATATTTGTATATTTTTACTGTGGGTAAAGACTTCATAAGACTAAGGTAGAAACCACAAAGGAAAGTATTAATAGGCTTGATTTAATAGGAATAAAATACGCCTTTCTGCATAAAAAATTAACATTTAAATAGTTATGTTATCTCTGCCAAAGGATATGTAGCCATAATAGTAATAATAATACTAGTGTAGTAAATGATTTCAAATCAATTAGAAAATGATGCAAATCCCACTGGAAAAAATGGCAAAAGTTACCAACATGCAAATCCCAAAGAAGAAATTTATTTTTTATTTTATATATTTTTTTAAAGGTTTATTTATTTGAGAGAGAGATTGAGCACAAGCAGGGGGCAGGGCAGAAGGAGAGGGAGAGAAGCAGACTCCCCACTGAGTGTGGAGCCATCACAGGGCTCAATCTCAGGACCCCCAGATTATGACCTGAGCTGAAATCAAGAGTCAGACACTTAACCGACTGAGCCACCCAGGCACCCTGCCAAAGAAGAAATTTAAATAGCTGGTAAAAAAAATGTTCAGCCTTACTAGTAATGATAATAAAAATATATAATTTTAAAAACAAAAAAAATAATTTTGCTAATGAATTTTTGTAAAAACACACCATTATTGTAATTTCTGTAAGAAAAAGAACTCATAACTTGAGAGATTTTCTCTCCCCCTGTCCCTCCTACTGCTTGTGCTCTCCCCCACCCGAAATAATGAAATAAATCAATAAATAAAATCTTAAAAAAAAAAAAAAACCTCCTTATAAGACTGAAACTCTAGCATGGGAGTTAGCAAATTTTACCCATAAAGTGCCACATAGTAATTTTTTTAGACTTTGCAAGCAATGCCATCTCTTTCACAAGCCATTGAAATTTCTAGAACAAGATCCTAACTGTTGGCAAGATTCAAGGGAAATGGGCACTTTTCACCTAGTAGAAGTATAATTTGTTAGAAGCTTTCTGAAAGGTGATTTGACAATAAATTGTCAAAAGCTTTAGACTTTATTTGGATAATCTTTTATCTGAATTTTCTTGTTTTCTGACAACAAATATCACTTTTTAGTTTTAAAGAGAGGGAGAGAAAGATGGGGTGGGAGGGCAGAGAGAGAGGGGGAAAGAGAATCTCAAGCAGGCTCAATGCCTAGCATGGAGCCCAACGCAGGGTTTGATGGCACAACCCTGAGATCATGACCCGAGCTGAAATCATGAGTCAGATACTTAACTGACTGAGCCACGCAGGTGCCCCAACAAATATCACTTTTTAATGTGAGAAAAAGATCACAACCACTAGATTGAATGGAAAGTAAGAGGGAAGGAGATTCTGGGGTGTTATGGAGGGTCTGACTGAGGCCGTTAGGAATAGAGAAAACACTACTTGAGGAAAACAGTTTATTATTTATTTATTTATTTTAAAGATTTTATTTATTTGTCAGAGAGAAAGAGTGAGAGAGAGAAAGAGAGCATAAGCAAGGGGAACAGCAGGCAGAGGGAGAAGCAGGCTCCCCACTGAGCAAGGAGTCTGATACGGGACTCGATTCCAGGACTCTGGGATCATGACCTGAGCTGAAGACAGATGCTTAACCAACTGAGCCACCCAGGCATCCCAGGAAAACAGTTTAGTAAAGACTACATCCTCTCGAGCTTCTGGGGCCAGTGAAGAAGTTAGCTTTCCCAAAAAAGAGCAAAGAAATGTTTATGCTCCCACTCTCATACAGAGGAAAGGAGACCTCATCTTTTCCTGTGTATTCTTCATTTAATCCTCACACCTGTTTTTCTGTCTTGATCTCTGTTCTACACACTTGGTTTTCCAGGACATCAGACAGAAGTTGAGTTGTATAAGTAGCCTGAATTAGTACCATTGTCTTTTTAATGTGTTTTTAGCTGGGTATGTGGAGGCTTTTAAAACGTAAGTAGTATATCTCATGTCTTTGTAAAACCATGGCCTTTTTAGATAAGTAGGGTTATGTTGCTATTATGCAGCGAGTGGAAAATCCTGGAATATGCATCTGTGTCGCTTATTGGGTAATATGGTAACTTTCTGGTGAATAGTGCTCTAGGGAAAATTTGTGACCTGATTATGTTTTCACCTGCTAACAACCAAGAGAAAATATTAGGTTTTTTTCTCTGTTAATTTAATCTCTTGTATGTCTTGAATTGACAGACCAACTTCTTTGGCTTGGGAAGTAAAGAAGATGTCTCCAGGACGTCATGTGATTCCAAGTCCATCAACAGATAGAATAAGTGTAGCATCAAATGCTCGAAGAAGCTTAAATTTTGGGTGAGATGAACTCAAAAAAACATACTAAGGCTTACATTATAGTAAATTATTTTCTGTGGATAATATAGTATTATAAAATATAGTATTAAAAATCCATGTATATGTTTGTGTATGTGTTTGAAATTGTTTGAATAAAAAAAAAATCCAAGAGAGTAACATTTAGCTTTTAGGAAATGTAATATATTCAAATATAATTGGATCCAAAAATTAAAACCCATAAACATATGTCATGCTAAATGATTCGTAACATGAATTGGCTATTTCTTTCACATCAAAAGATCTAAATATATATTATAAGCTGTGATACTGTCATGAAAATTACATCTTTATGCATTGTAATCCCATCAGTACAGTGTTATAATTATTGTTTTATGCAACTATATATATATATTTTTAAAGATTTTATTTATTTGACAGAGAGAGACAGAGAGAGAGAGAACACAAGCAAGGGGAGTGTGAGAGGGAGAAGCAGGCTTCCCACTGAGCAGGGAGCCTGATGCGGGGCTCGATCCCAGGACCCTGGGATCACGTCCTGGGCCGAAGGCAGCTGCTTAATGGCTGAGCCACCCAGGCGCCCCTATGCAGCTGTACTTTAAGTCAGATAGAAAAAAGTTAAAAAATACATTTATATATATTTTTTGTGTTTACCTATGTAGTTACTTTTACTAGTGCTCTTTATATCTTCATGTGGATTCAACTTATTGTCTAGTGTCCTCTCATTTCTGCCTGAAGGACTCCCTTTAGTTTGTCTTGTTGGGCAGGTCTGCTACTGACAGTTTTTCTCAGTTTTTGTTTTTCTGAGAATATCTTAATTTGTCCTTCAGTTTTGGAAGGATAGTTTTGTAGTGCATAGAGTTCTTGGTTGAAAGTCTTTTTCTTTCAGGAATTTGACTATGTCCTCTCACTTCCTTCTTAATTTTTTTAAATTTCTTTTTTTTAATTTTAAGATTTATTTATTTATTAGAGGGAGAGAGAGAATAAGCAGGAGTGGCAGAGGAGAAAGAATCTCAAGCAGACTCTGTGCTGTGTGGAGCCTGACTTGGGGCTCAGTCTCACAACCCTGAGATCATGACCTGAGCTGAAACCAAGAGTTGGATGCCTAACTGACTGTGCCACCCAGGCGCCCCCTCTCACTTCCTTCTGACTTCCATGGTTTCTGATGAAAAAGCAACTGTTACTCTTCTTAGGGATCCATTTTGAGATGCCTCACTTTTCTATTGCTGCTTTCATGATTTTATCTTTGTCTTTGGGTAGTTTGACTGTGTTGTATAGGGTGTGGACCTCTGAGTTTATCCTGTTTGGAGTTCATTGAACCTTTTGGATGTATAGATGAATGTTTTTCATCAAATTTGGGAAGTTCTTGTCCATTTCTGCAAATATCCTTTTTGTGCCTTTTTCTTTCCTGGGAATCCCACTATACCTGTGTTGTCACTTGTGACAGTTGTTCCACAAGTCTTTGAGGTTCTGTTTTTTTGCATTCTTTTTTCATTCTGTTTCTCAGATAATCTCAATTGTCCTCTCTTCAAGTTTACTGATTCTTTATTTTGCTAGCTCAAATCTGCTGTTGAGCCCCTCTGGTGAATTTTTCATTGCAGTTACTGTATTTTTCAACTCTAGAATATCTATGTAGTACTTTTTATATTTACTTTCTCTTTATTGATACTATAGTTGGTGAAACATTGTTTGCATACTTTAATTTTTTAGACACAATTTTCTTTTGTTCTTCAATATTCTTTAAAGATAATTATAGTACCTGATTTAAAGTCTGTCTAGTAAGCCCAGCGTCTGTGTTTCCTTGAGGACCATTTCAGTTACAGTTTCAGTTAATGTTCAGTTACTGTTCAGTTACTGTTATGTGTGTATGAATGGGGCATACCTTCCAGTTTATTTGCATGTCTTGTGACTTTTTTTTGTTGAAACTGGATATTTTAAATAAAGTGGCAGCTTTGGAGATCAGATTGCTGCCTCCTCAGGATTTGTTGTTGTGGCTCTTTGGTGGTGGTGCTATTGTTACAGTTTGTTCAAAAACTCTCTTGAACTAGTTTTCTGAAGTCTGTTTTCTTTGTGATGTGTCGTCACTAAAGTTTCTGCTTGATTTGACAGAAGTTTCCTAATTCTGTGTATGTGTTGTACATACCTTCAGTGCTCTAGCATTGACTTCCTGCTTCTTCAGAGCCTCAGGGTCAGTCAGAGGTGAGGTGTTAGGGCCTTCTCAGATCTTTCTGGGGCATGCACAGAACTCTGTACATATGTGTGGCCTTACTGATTTCCAGGAATGTGTAGGAGCTTTTCAAAGCCCCCTGTGGCCATTCCATTCTCCAGATTTTCCTTTAAAGTTTTTTAGTCAGCCTCTTGTTTGCCCCAAATGTTACTGCCATTTCTGGCAGCAGTAATGTTAAACAGTCACCATTGTTGTTTTCCTTAAATGTCCCTGGGGAAATTTGTTGTTAAGACACAGTTTTGTTTGGATTCTTATTTCTTTAGAGTAAGTCTTAATATTGGATGTGTAATAGGAGGTGTGGTAAGTAGTTTGCTTGGTCAGTTCTCTTTCCTGTGTTAAAACCTAACCTTTCCTGACTGCTTTTTATCCCCTCCCCGACCATGTCACAGTCATCTTCATCGCTTGTTACTGCTGAACCTTGCATCTACTTGTATTATTATTACATTTGTGATTCATTACAACCTTTTTAATGTTTCTTTTTTGTACTCATACTATGATCTTCTTTAACACAATATCTTTGTCATATCTTAATGTATCCCAAGCACTTGGGATTTAACATTGTACCTGGCACTTAGTAAAAGCTCATTAAGGTTACTGAGTAGAACCAAATTTTTGCTTTCAACTGAGGTTATTGGATAGTATTACCTTAGGTGAAGGTTGGTGGACTTTGGAACCTTACAATAATTGTACTTTAGCAGAATAGAAGAAAGATATATAAGCAAACAAAACCAAATAATTGTATATTCTAGCACCATTTTAAGGGATGTACTTATATAATGTATTCCATTGGTCTGTGGTTCAGAATGTTGTATAGTGCATGTTTTCTTTTAACATTGGAAGCCTTTAATGCATGCATGGTAATACTGATCTTCATCTAATCATATTGTTGGATTAAATGGCATTCTTTATTATCCTTGTAAAACCTACTGTTTTCTTCAGTGTTCTGAAAAATTGTGGTTCTTAGGCTACTTTCAATATATCTACTTACTTTTCTCTTACTGGTTGAGTTAAATGTTTACTCAGAATATGTAGTCACCAAAATTGCTTCTTCAAGTTGTCTTCATTATTTTAACTTGTAATTTATTTTATTTTTTTTTATTTTTTTATTTTTTATTAATAATGATTTTTTATTATGTTAGTTACCATACAGTACATCCCCGGTTTTCGATGTAAGGCTCGATGATTCATTAGTTGTGTATAACACCCAGTGCACCATGCAATATGTGCCCTCCTTACTACCCATCACCGGTCTATCCCATTCCCCCACCCCCCTCCCCTCTGTAGCCCTCAGTTTGTTTCTCATAGTCCATAGTCTCTCATGTTTCATTCCCCCTTCTGATTACCCCCCCTTTCTTTATCCCTTTCTTCCCCTACTGATCATTCTAGTTCTTATGTTCCATAGATGAGAGAAATCATATGATAGTTGTCTTTCTCTGCTTGACTTATTTCACTAAGCATTATCTCCTCCAGTGCCGTCCATGTTGTAGCAAATGTTGAGAACTCATTCTTTCTGATTGCTGAGTAATATTCCATTGTATATATGGACCACAACTTCTTAATCCAGTCATCTGTTGCAGGGCATCTCGGCTCCTTCCACGATTTAGCTATTGTGGACATTGCTGCTATGAACATTGGGGTGCATATGGCCCTTCTCTTCACTACGTCTGTATCTTTGGGGTAAACACCCAGTAGTGCAATGGCTGGATCATAGGGTAGCTCAATTTTTAACTTTTTAAGGGACCTCCACACGGTTTTCCAGAGTGGCTGTACCAACTTGCATTCCCACCAACAATGTAGGAGGGATCCCCTTTCTCCACATCCTCTCCAACAATTGTTGTTTCTTGCCTTGTCTATTTTTGCCATTCTAACTGGCGTAAGGTGGTATCTCAGTGTGGTTTTGATTTGAATTTCCTTGATGGCTAACTTGTAATTTAAATATGAAATAAACCGGTTAAATATGAGTACAAAAAGAGTCATTGTTTCTGTGAAAACTTTGACAGTTCTTAGAGAGCTTTGATAAAGGTGAACTGTTAAAGTTTTGCTGTCAAAAGATTGGGGAAGATATTGTTAAAGTTGGGGGGATTATACACTTAAAATGTTTAATAGATGTCACTAAATTCTCACTTCATTTTAAAGAAACCAGAATTGGATATTGCCAATTAGGCATTATACTTGTGGTCATGGTTCATGTAAGAAATGTACACAAAGAAAAAGCCTGTATTGATAGTGTCTATGTCATAGATTGACAAATTAATGCACATTCATATTATTAAAAGATAGGAGTTTTAAGTTGAAATAAAATGTTTAAGGTATATATGTATATTTTTTAAGCTTCCCCCATTTAACTTAAATTTTCTTTTAAACTGAATTAATTAGAGCTTTTATATTATCCCTGTTCCCATACAATATATTATACTATAATTAGATTAATGAAGTATTAGACCAACATAAATTTATGAATATATTTAACTTAAATTGCTCTGGTTGTATGGTACTTATATATGTGGATATACACACCCAAATTATTTAAAATTTAAATATGTTAAGTGTATATTTAAGATTTTAACTTTTTTGGAAAGTTAAACAATTTTGAACTGTGTTAAAATTTATTTAAATAAATATGTAAATAACAGTAATAGAAAAGTGACATATAACAAATGAGTGGGGAATAAAAATGTGCGTTTTTATTTGGAAACATTCCAAGTTCTTTTTTTTATATGCATATTCCATTTCTTTTCATTGTCTGCATAAAATTTCATGTATTTTTTTCCACTTTTTAATTTTTTTCAAGTTTTTCATTTTTTACAATGTAAATATTAAATATTCAGTATGTAAGTATTAAACAACACACTGCTGCACAAGCAGTGGGCCAAATAAGAAATCAAGTGACAAATCCAAATATGTCTCAAAAGAAAAAGAAAACACAATATTCCAAAACCTATGGGATGTGGCAAAAGCAGTTGTTAGAGTGAAATTTATGCCATAAATGCTTGTATTAAGGAAAATAGTTGAAATAAAAAACTTAAATGACACCACAAGGACCTGGAAAAAGAAGATCCTTAGCTGAAATTTAGTAGAGGAGGGAAATAACAAAGAAAAATCAGAACTAGAGACCAGGATAATATTAAGCATATATTTAAATTTAAAAAATTTTTAACTTTTATATTTGATTTATTAATGCAGAATTTTCTCCATAGGGGTTCACCTGGTGCAGTCACTGCTCCCCGTCTGGCTCCTACTGGTGTCAGTTGGGCTGACAAAGTAAAGGCTCATCATACAGGCTCTCCTGCTGCTTCAGATGTAGCGCCTGCTCAGTCATGCCCACCAGTGCCAGTGCCGAAGTCTTCTCGCAAAAATGGCAAGTGATTTTTTTTTTTTTTTTTTTTTTATGGAGGGGGAGAGAATCTTAAGCAGGCTCCATGCCCAGCATGGAGCCTGAAGCGGGGCTTCATCTCACAACCCTGAGATCATGACCTGAGCCAAAATCAAGAGTCAGGTACTTAACCAACTGAGCCACCCCGGTGCCCCAAAAAATGGCAGGTGACTTTGAATCAATGTTTTTATATAGTATTCAGGTGGAAGCATATGGAGTTTTATATATTTTACTTGAAACTGATGCTAACAGCATTACATATTTATTTTTTATATCAGTTATGTGATATTAATTTGCCTTAAAATAATCTTAAAGTAATAAAATAATCTTAAAAAATGTATGAAAGCTTTTGCAGATCATTCTAGTCTCAGGTTTGCCCTGT
This sequence comes from Ursus maritimus, assembly GCF_017311325.1. Taxonomy (NCBI): domain Eukaryota; kingdom Metazoa; phylum Chordata; class Mammalia; order Carnivora; family Ursidae; genus Ursus; species Ursus maritimus. The sequence continues at coordinate 27,779,497 of NW_024425230.1, read as the reverse complement.
GTAAACTTTAAGAGAATTATTCATTTGTCAATTCATTTATAAGATCTTTTATAACTCTTTTAACTTAAAGTAGAAAAATATTGACTAATTGATTCTCTGGGCAGTATACACTTTTAAGTAGCATGTCACCACTTCATTTCACTAATATTTGAATATTATTTTGGTATTAAAATGATACTCAGTTTATCTCTGCTTACACATTTGTTTTCTATATCTTGAAAATAATTATGGGGCACAAAAAAATAGGACTACTTTTCCAAGGGCCTGTTTATCCCATAAGCATTTCCTTCATGGACTTTGACAACAGTGGTGTTTGTACTTTATCATATGAAACCTAGAGTATACAGTGGAGAAGCAGAGGTCATAGGAAGGAATTTTAAGAAGAGATTAGATGGTATCAGCCTTGATTTGGGAAGATAAATGTTGATGCAATGGGGAGGATGGGTACCAAGAGGGAGCAACCAGAGACTAGAGAGTGAGATTCTTATTAATCAAAAAGAGAAGTAATGAAAATGAGAACTTATCAAATCAAACCAGAATCTCTTTTGGAACATAGACATTATCTTCGCTGTCTTAACGCAAAATTGTCTGAACTTAGAATATGAAAAACCAAAACTGATTGTCTAATATAAAAAAAATTCTTTTCCTTCATAAAGTATTTTTATATAGAAATCCAGAGTGAATTTTTAAAAAATTTTAAACATTTACTAAGTTGTGCTAACTTCTGATATATAGAAATGTGTATTCATATAACTGTATATGTATAAAAATACACACATAATTTATATCTATAGTAATATTTTGAGTTTACCTATGGAATTAATTTCATTTTGTGTCAAATATTTCATCTTTTACAATAAGCCTGTAGTTCATGAGAATCTTCAGTCTATCTGAGGTAAGCAATATAATCCTGGGTAGGAGAGGGATATGGTAGTAGGATGGTAAGAACTGCCTTTAGCCCATACAGGGTGCCTTGGTATAATTTAGAAAAAGGAGCCACATCGTCTGAGTAGAAACAGCCATATACCAATAAACTTGGTTGGTGCGTGGAGCCTGGCAGGATTTCAGCTGTCATTTGCTTTACTTCTTGCTCAAAAAGACTGATTTAATTTGTCTGAGTTTGATCAGATAGAGGGTCCATTCTTTTTCTTCCAACCACTTTGTTGATTTAGTTGAAGAGGGAGATCTCCTTGATGGAAGATCATTTTCATGTTCAAGTGTGCATATGGCTATGCAGCATCCAAGTGAAATTTAAAGGCTTAATCTTAGGAAATAACCCAATGTTCATTCTTTTTTTTAAAAAATAATTTTTTATGATATTATGTTAGTCACCATACAGTACATCCCCAGTTTTTGATGTTAACTTCCATGATTCATTACTTGCGTATAACACCCAATGCACCATGCAATACATGTCCTCCTTACTACCCATCACCAGCCTTTCCCATTCCCCCAACCCCCTCCCCTAAGAAGCCCTCAGTTTGTTTCTCAGAGTCCATAGTCTCTCATGCTTCATTCCCCCTTCTGATTACCACCCCTTTCTTTATCCCTTTCTTCTCCTACTGATCTTCCTAGTTCTTATGTTCCATAGATGAGTGAAACCATATGATAATTGTCTTTCTCTGCTTGACTTATTTCACTTAGCATTATCTCCTCCAGTGCTGTCCATGTTGCAGCAAATGTTGAGAAATCGTTCTTTCTGACAGCTGAATAATATTCCATTGTATATATGGATCACAACTTCTTAATCCAGTCATCTGTTGAAGGGCATCTCGGCTCCTTCCACAATTTAGCTATTGTGGAAAATGCTGCTATGAACATTGGGGTGCATATGGCCCTTCTCTTCACTACGTCTGTATCTTTGGGGTAAATACCCAGTAGTGCAATGGCTGGATCATAGGGTAGCTCAATTTTTAACTTTTTAAGGGACCTCCACACTGTTTTCCAAAGTGGCTGTACCAACTTGCATTCCCACCAACAATGTAGGACGGATCCCTTCTCCACATCCTTTCAGCAATTGTTGTTTCTTGCCTTGTCAAATTTTGCCATTCTAACTGGCATAAGTTGGTATCTTAGTGTGGTTTTGATTTGAATTTTCCTGATGGCTAATGATTTTGAACATTTTTTCATGTGTCTGTTAGCCATTTGTATGTCTTCATTGGAAAAGTGTCTGTTCATATCTTCTGCCCATTTTATGATTTGTTTATTTGTTTCTTGTGTATTGACTTTGAGAAGTTCTTTGTAAGTCTTGGATACCAGTCTTTTATCGGCAGTGTCATTTGCAAATATATTCTCCCATTCTGTGGGCAGCCTCTTAGTTTTTTTGACTGTTTTCTTGGCTGTGCAGAAGCTTTTTATCTTGATGAAGTCCTACAACTTCATTTTATCTTTTGTTTCTCTTGCCTTTGGAGATGTGTCATGAAAACAGCTGCTGTGGCCGATGTCAGAGAGGTTGCAGCCTATGTTCTCCTCTATGATTTTGATGGATTCTTGTCTCACATCGAGGTCTTTCATCCCTTTGGAGTTTATCTTTGTGTATGGTGTGAGAGAGTGGTCAAGTTTCATTCTTTTGCATATAGCTCTACAATTTTCCCAGCACCATTTATTGAAGAGACTGTCTTTTTTCCACTGGATGTTTTTTCCTGCTTTGTCAGAGATTAGTTGCCCAAAGAGCCGAGGGTCCATTTCTGGGTTCTGTATTCTGTTCCATTGGTCTATGTGTCTGTTTTTGTGCCACTACCATGCTGTCTTTGTGATCACAGCTTTGTAGGATAGCTTGAAATCCAGCAATGTGATGCCCCCAGCTTTGTTTTTCCTTTTCAATAATTCCTTGGTGATTCGGGGCCTTTTCTGGTTCCACACAAATTTAAGGGCTGTTTGTTCCAGCCCATTTGAAAAATGTCATTGATATTTTGATCGGGATGGCATTGAAAGTGTAGATTGCTCTGGGTAGCATGGATATTTTAACTATGTTAATTCTTCCGATTCATGAGCATGGAATATTTTTCCATCTTTTTGTGTCTTCTTCAATGTCTTTCAAGAGTGATTTGTAGTTTCTAGAATATAGATCCTTTACCTCTCTGGTTAAGTTATTTCCGAGATAACGTATGATTTTTGGTGCTATTGTAAAGGAATGGAAACCCTAATTTCTCTTTCTTCAGTCTCATTGTTCGTGTATAGAAATGCAACTGATTTCTGAGCATTGATTTTGTATCCTGCCACATTACTGAATTGCTCTATAACTTCTAATAGTCTGGGCGTGGAATCTTTTGGGTTTTCCATATAGAGTATCATGTCATCTGTGAAGAGAGACAGTTTGACTACTTCTTTGCCGATTTGGATACCTTTTATCCCTTTTTGTTGTCTGATTGCTGTTGCAAGGACTTCTAGTACTATGTTGAATAATAATGGGTAGATTGGGCATCCTTGTCGTGTTCCTGATCTTAAGGGAAAGGTTTCCAGCTTTTCCCCATTGAGAATGATATTTGCTGTAGGCTTTTCATAGATGGTTTTTATGAAATTGAGGAATGTACCCTCTATCCCTACACTCTGAAGTGTTTTAATCAGGAACGGATGCTGTATTTGTCAAATGCTTTTTCTGCATCAATTGAGAGGATCATATGGTTCTTGACTCTTTTCTTGGTGATATGATGTATATCACACGGATCGATTTGCGAATGTTGAACCAGTCTTGCATCCCAGGGATGAATCCCACTTGGTCATGATGGATAACCCATTTAATGTACTGTTGGATCCTATTAGCTAGGATCTTGTTGAGAATTTTGCTGTCCATATTCATCAGGGATATTGGTCTATAAGTTTCCTTTTTGATGGTGTCTTTACCTGGTTTGGGGATCAAGGTAATACTGGCCTCATGGAATGAGTTTGGTAGTTTTCCTTCTGTTTCTATTTTTTGAAAGAGTTTTAGGAGAATAGGTATTATTTCTTCTTTGAATGTTTGGTAGAATTCCTGGGGGAATCCGTCAGGCCCTGGACTCTTGTTTGTTAGGGAGGTTTTTGATGACTGCTTCATCAGTCATATGATGATCTCTTCATAATTAATCAGTCTGCTTAAAAAATCCATTTCTTCCTGTTTCAGTCTTGGTACTTTATAGGTTTCCAGCAAGGTATCCGTTTCTTCCAGGTTGTTTAATTAATTGGCATAAAGCTGTTGATAAAAGTTTCTAATGATCCTTCCTATTTCATTGGTTTTGGTTGAGACCTCTCCCCTTTCATTCATAATTTTATTAATTTGGGTCCTTTCTCTTTTCTTTTGAATTAGTCTTGCCAGTGGCTTATCGATCTTATTTATTCGTTCAAAGAACCAGCTTCTAGTTCTGTTGATCTGCTCTACTGTGCTCCTGGTTTCTAATTCATTGATCTCTGCTCTACTCTTGATCAACTGCCTTCTCGTCTGTGGGTTAGGCCTGTTCTTCTGTTCCAGCTCCAGCTTCTTGAGGTGAGAATATAAAATCTCCATTTTATATTTTTCTGTTCTTTTGAATGAGGCTTGGATGGCTATGTATTTTCCCCTTAGGACTGCCTTTGCAGTGTCCCATAGGTTTTGGACCATCGTGCTTTCATTCTCATTGGTCTCCATAAATTGTTTAAATTGATTTTTAATTTCCTCGTTTACCCAGTCATTCTCGAGCAGAATGGTTCTTAGTTTCCAAATGTTTGAGTTTCTTCCAAATTTTTCCTGTGATTGAGTTCCAGTTTCAAAGCATTGTGGTCTGAGAATATGCAGGGAATAATTTCAGTCTTTTGGTACCTGTTTCGTGACCCAGTATTGGCTATTCTGGAGAACGTTCCATGTGCATTCGAAAAGAATGAGTATTCTGTTGTTCTGGGCTGTAGTGTTCTGTATATATTTATGAGGTCCATCTGGTCCAGTATGTCATTCAAAGCTCTTGTTTCTTTGTTGATTTTCTGCTTAGGTGATCTGTCTATTGCTCATAGTGGAGTGTTGAATTCCCCTACTATTAACATATTTTTATCTATATGTCTCTTTATTCTGGTTAAGATTTGGCTTGTGTATCTTGATGCCTCCCCTGTTGGGGGCGTAGATATTTATAATTGTCATATCTACTTGTTGGATACATCCTTTAAGAATAATGTATTGTCCCTCTGTATCTCTAACTACAGTCTTTAGTTTAAAATCTAATCTGTCCGATGTGAGAATTGCTACCCCAGCTTTCCTTTGAGGTCCATTGTCATGAAAATGAGAGCTAATCTGGCAGCTAATTGGCATGGTTTTTCATGCCTTCACTTTCAGTCTGGATGTATCTTTAGGTTCAAGATGAGTCTCTTGTAGACAGCAAATGGATGGGTCATGTCTTTTTATCCAATCTGCAACCCTGTGGGGTTTTATGGGAGCATTTAGGCCATGCACATTGAGAGTGATTATTGAGAGATATGATTTTAATGATGTCATGTTGCCTGTAAAGATTTGTTTCTGTAGATTGTACATTTCTGTTCTGTATTAATCTTGGGGCCTCTTTACTTTTATAGAACCCCCCCTTAATATCTCCTGTAGGGCTGGTTTCATGGTTACGAATTTGGTCAGTTTCTGCCGATCCTGGAAGGTCCTTACTTCTCCATCCATTCTGAATGACAACCTTGCTGGATAAAGGATCGTTGGCTGCATGTTTTTCTCGGATGGAGCTTCAATAATATCCTGCCAACCCTTCCTCTCATTTCAGATCTGTGTAGACAGGTCTGACGTTATTCTGTTATTTTTGCCTCTGTACGTGAGAAATTTCTTTGCCCTGGCCGCTTTCAGTACTGTATCCTTGGATCTAATATTTGCGAATTGCACTATGACCTAATGTGGCGTAGATTTGTCGTGGCTGACCTTGCGGGGAGTCCTCTCTGCCTCTTGGACATGAATGCTTGTTTCCTTTCCTAGATTAGGGAAGTTTTCAGCTACAGTTTGTTCAGATATCTCTTCTAGACCTCTCTTTTTCTCCAACCCCTCGGGGATGCCGATGATTCTGACATTGGAACGTTTCATTGAGTCAGTAATCTCCCATAATCTACATTCTTGAGATTGGATTTTTTTGAGCCAAGTTTCTGTTTTAACTTTCTCTTCTACCATCCCATCCTTCAATTCACTAATTTGTTCTTCTGCCTCATTTATCCTGGCCATCAGAGCCTCTAGTTTTGACTGCATTTGATTCATAGCATTTTTAATTTCTGCCAGATTAGCTCTCATTTCTGCCTTTAGATATTCTGTATTCTAGTTAATATTTTCGTTAATATTTTTTTCAAGTCTATACATCATCTTGACCATTGTTACTCTGAATTCCATTTCTGATAATTCGGTTATATCCGTATCCATCAGTTCTGTGGCAGAGGCCACAGACTCATTATCTTTTCTTTGCTGGGGGGGATTTCTCCTTCTCGTCATTCTGATGAAGAGAGGTTGTGGGGTTGCCCAGAGCCCAAATTATTGACTGGGACCCAGGCGGTGTGCACTTGTTTTATAGGGACCTTAGGGATGTGGGCTTCTTGATTTTTCAGCCTGCCTTCTGGGGGAGGGGCCTGCCGCGCTGATATTCAGGCATCCCTGTTTGGGTAGAGTTTCCCTCTCCCCTGCGAGGAGGGATGGGGATTGGCACAATGTGAGCTGGTATTTTCGGGCTTTTGTTTTCTGGTGGCTTTCCCTGGCGGTTTTCTGTGGCTCTTCTGAGAGTCAGAACAGCAGTGGCCGTATCCTAGCTTCTGTCTCAGAACAGAGAGATCACAGTCCGCTCTCCACTGAGCTCTCCTGGCCTCTTTACCTCTGTTTCCGTCGGTGCTGCCAAATACCCTGCAGCATCCTGGGTTGTGCACCCCACAGCCAGTGAGCCATCACTTCAAGGGCCGGCACGTCTCTATCCTTTGTCCTTCTAGCATCGCCAGCTGCCCCCGGTTCCTCTGCGTGCTTCCGAGCTCTCTGTTTCAGTGTGGTTCACTCGCATTCCGAGGTGCTGGTTTTCAGTCAGGTCGCGCGTGCTCCCGAGCTCCCGTTTTTAGTCCGGTTCCAATGAGCACTCCAGAGTTCCGGTTTTCAGTCTGGTCCCGCGCGTTCCCGGGCTCACGGTCTCAGTCTGCTCTCTCACGGGTGCTGGTTGGCGAGTCTGGCCCGCTCCCCAGTGCAGGTGGCTACTGCTTCCTGGTGCCCGAGCACGGCAGCTCCCTCCCTCTTCCATTTATCTTCTGACATCTGTGCATGGATTCACAGCTCCCTGCTTCATACCTTAGTATTCAGTGCTGGAGACGTTCATTTGTAGAGATCCAGAAGTATTTTCCTGCGTGTCAGGCTGATTCCGTGGGTTTTCTGGATGGTCTGGTACATATCCAGCTCGAATCAGGGGACCAGCTGAAAAAGGGGACCCCTACTCCTCCGTCGTCTTTTCTCTCCTCCCCCCAATGTTCTTTCTTGATTCCTAAAAATTATGCTGTCAAGCTGGCAGTAGGTGAGCCATGCAATTTCTCTCTATTAAGTGTCCTTAGTGTTGAAGTACAAACTATAAGGAAAGCATATTCCAAAACTAAGATGAATTCATCCCTTGGATGGGAGATGAAACCATTGCTCTCAGAGCCTTCGCTCCGCTGCCTTTAACCCGGGGTAGTGCAGAGAGGCTGACGGGAGGAGAGCCAGTGCGCAGTCTCCAGGCTGTCCTTTTGCTCCAGGCCTGTGGGTCAGAGGACCATGGTAGTGGACACCTTGAGCTGGGCCCCTTGGTGAGGTAGGTGCGCTGGACCCATGCCCTGGAGGCTGGCTCCAACATCTCTGCCAGGCCCTCCCACTCCTTCTGTCACTGGAGCCCATGGCTCTTCACCACGGTTGGGAGACTTTTGGGCCCCAGGGGCCACAGTTTGGTGGAGGCTGCCCCCATCCCCCAGGTGAATTATTTATATGTCTATAGAACCTTGGATTTTAGAATTATGGCAGTGAATTTGTGTTATGAATTAAGGAGCAACTTGAGAGTACTGCTTTCTGTTTTTCTTCGATGAAAGATCCCTTTGGAGCTTCTTGGTTCAGAAAGAAATGTTTTATTGGACATAACAAATGGATTGCCACCTTTACTTTATAGATATTCTTTTTTCCATTTTGGTGTCAGTAAGTTGTGTCTGCTTATTTCAAGTAATACTTCTTACTCTTACCCAGTATATTGCCCTTGGTTTCTCTATATAGACTAGTAGTAGTAGAAAATTGAAAGTAGTCGTGAGTTCTTTCTTCTAAGAGAAGGTAAGAGAATGTGGAACCAAGTTTAGTTTTTGTATTGTTGCGGAGTCTGAGAAAAATGTGTTAAATCATAATTGCAAAAAATACCTTAAAGGAATCATGGTATTAAGGTATATCACGGTTTTGTTTAAAGCATTAATCTCATATTATTTATGAGTGTGACTCATTTGGTTGGGATGAAATGATAGGTGTTAATTATAACTAGGCTTAAAAGTATCCGTGTTCATATATCAGGAAATTTTGTTTTTGACTACTTTGGTCTCCAGTTTTGGGGTTTTGATACACTTTTATGAAAGTGAATTATGGTTTATATCTTAAGTAATTTATAATAGCTCTAGCATTGAAGTTTGCAGTGATAGCCTATAAAAATGATTCTTGTCATAGGTGACAGTTGGAGCATGTACATTTACTTTCCTCTTTCCCTAAACTCAACTAAAAGGACTGAAAAATAGGACTTAAGGAAAAAGAGATAGGAGAAGAGTTACAGACAAATTTTTGGAAGTTGGAATGTAGACCAGTGGTGACATTTGAGTGAGCTAGCTGAATCCTCAGCTCAGAGAGTGGGCAAAACTGTAAAGCAATCCAGTTTGTTCCACAAAACTCCCCAGAGGATAAAAAATGGGGAGCAGTTGTCTCTCGAAGTGAGAGTAAAGGTAGGGATTAGATGTTAATCATCCCAAATTCTCCCTACTTGCCCTCAACTCTGAATAGTAGGATGACGGTATCTCCTTTACCCCAGCAGAATATTAGAGGTTTATTCTGTATAGAAGGTAGAAGAGATGGTGTCTTACCTGAAGGATACCAGGCACATTGGAAAGTTGGGAGTAATGATTGATAATAAGGAGGTTAAGTGGAAGACTATCTATAAAGATAATGTTGAGATGCCTCATTCTTGTTTCTACTTCAAGCCCTCTTCTCCCATTGAGCTGCCAGGTTTGCAGATCAAGAGAATCCACACCTGAGGAGCAAATCCATATCCAGTATAGATCATGAGATATTGGTCTTTGAGGCTGATACTGTAATTGGATGAGTGTCTGCTATTCTTAGGAGACTTGGGCAGTCTGAAGCCAGACTATGGACTATGGTAGATTGTCTGCAAAGATGGGTGCCAAGAATTTCTCTCATTCCTGTGCATGCATGCCACTTCCATTGTCAAGTGGTGGACAGTTTTCCTCCCCTTGAATCTTTGGTTTGCCCTGCGACTTGATATGATCAGTAGAATGTACCAAGAGTGATTGGCAAATTCCCAGCCTAGCCTGTATGAAGCCGTGCAACTTCCATTTTCTCCTTGTTGGAAGCCAGCTACCATGTAAAGTAGCCCAGCATAGGCCATTGTATAATGAGAGACTATGTGAGGAGAAAGAGGCCGTGAGAAGGAGATCCTAGCCATCTCAGCCAACAACTGGTACCAAGGCTTTAGGCATGTGATGAGGGCATCATGCACACTTTGGCCATAGGTGAGCCACTCTAGCTGATATCATGTGGAGATGAGAGGAGACCTCCCTCCACTGAGCACTCCTCAGATTTCTGACTCAAAGAATTGCATGGAAATAACGTGGTTAGTATTTTAAGATGCTAGGTTTTGGGCTTGCTATATAAAATATATGATGGGATTATCCAGTATTTGAATAACATGAATTTTAGAAAGAGAGAGGAAGGAGGAAATCATGAAATTAGATAATTAAAGGAAATTTCCTTTAACAGGGGATATAAGTTTCTAGACCAAAAGGGCCCATTAAGTGCCCACTGCAGTGGGTTAAAATAGAATGACACCAAAACATGTTAGGAAATTTTTGAATACTATCGATGATGAGAGGTTTAAAATTAGAAAACATGGTCATTTTATATGCAAATGACCAAGAATTAGAATGGTATCTGTTGCTGCTAAATTATCCCTAGAAGCCATGAGAAAATTGAGCAATGTTTTCAGAATTCTGAAGGAAAATGATTTCTAATCTTAAATTCTATGTTCAGCCAAATTATCTATTAAATGTGAAAGCAGGCTGAAGATATTTTCATTCATGCAAGATCTCAAATTTTTTTTTGCCTCCATGGACCCAATCACTACTGGAGGATGCCAGCTCAGAAGAGAGGTGAAGGTAATACTGTATGGTGGTGATCCCAGTGTGATAACTGTGTACCGGGTCTATGGAGCAACTGATCCAGATATTTGATGGTTATAGGTCTCTGGTACAGAGGAATCGAGGATGATAAATGAAAATTTTAAAACATCTGATGTATTTGCACACATCAAGAAGAGACTTAAAATTTAGGAGAGTTGGGGTTGAATTAATTCTAACTGCAGTAGCAAATATTGAGACTATATAATGGAGAGAAAAGAAATAGGAAAATGCAGAGAAGCACAGAAGAAGCATGCCTGTAAATTGAGTCTGTGAAGTGACAGAGTGAATGGTGTAGAAGTAATGTTTGAAGAGATAGTCCCTAAGAATTTCCCCAAACTGTTAAAAAATAGTCTCATATTTAAGACGCACTGTGAACTCCAAGCAGGAAAAATAGAAAACAATTCCCATTTAGATGTAATATAATAAAAATACTAAAAACCAGAGAAAGAGAAAATCTTTACAAGTAGAGCCAAAAAAAAAAAAAAAAAAAAAACTACAGTTGACCATGAAGAGTCCTTGAAAATCCATGTATAATCTTTGTCTCCCCCAAAACTTAACTACAATAGCCTATTGTTGACTACAAGCCTTACCGACAAACAGTCAACACATTTTATATGCTTTATGTATTATATACTGTATTCTTACAATAAAGGAAGCTAGAGAAAAAAATGTTTATTAAGAAAATCATAAGAACAGATACACTTATAGTACCGTATTAAAAGAAATCTATATATAAGCAGACCCACACAATTTAAACTCAGTGTTTTCCAAAGGTTAACTATACTTTCAAAGGAGCAAGAGTAAGTTGATAGCTGATGCAAGCCAGATGACAGTGGAATGACATCTTTCAGATGCTGAAAGAAAACAATTGACAAAATAGAATTCTATATCCAGCAAGAAAGTGAATTCCAGATAAATAAAAATTGAGAGAACTTGTAATCTGCAGAATTACACTAAAAGAAGTACTACAGAGAGTTTTTCAGGTTAAGGGAAAAAGATCCGAAATTGAAACCCAGGAATGCATAAAGGAATGAAGAACACCAGGAGGAGTAAACATGTGGAGCACATTAAATGTTTAGTATCGGCTGTGTGAAACATAATGTTGTGCGAAGCGTGAAATACATACAAAATGAGAATCTCTGACAATATTCCAAAAGACAGGAGAAGAATAAGTGGAGATTATATTTTTTAGGATTCTAGCATTTTCTTTGAAGTTACAAAAATACTGACTTATACTAGACATTATAAGTCAAGGATGTATTTTGTAAATTCAAGAAAACCACAAAGGAGAGTAAAAGAATGTTCAACTAATTAATGCAAAAGAATCCAAGAAAGGAAAAAAAAGAAACATAAAACAGATGAGACGAATCAAAACGAAATTATGAGATGGTAGAAGTAAATGCAAAAATATCAGTTCTTACATTAAAGGTGAATGGTCTATTTAATTTTAATGCTATTTTATTTAAATTCAATTAATTAACATATAGTGTATTATTAGTTTCAGAGGTAGAATTTAGTGATTCATCAGGTGCATATAACACCCAGTGCTCATTCCATCAAATGCCCTCCTTAATGCCCATCACTCAGCTACCCCATCCCACACCCCCCTCCCCTCCAGCAACCCTTAGTTTGTTTCCTGTAGTTAAGAGTCTCTTACGGTTTGTCTCCTTCATTGATTTCATCTTGTTTTATTTTTCCCTCCCTTCCTCTATGATCTTCTGTTTTGTTTCTTAAATTCCACATAGGAGTGAAATCATGTGATAATTGTCTTTCTCTGATTGACTTATTTTGCGTAGTTCCATCCACATCGTTGCAAATGGTAAGATTTCATTTTTTGATGGCTGAGTAATATTCCACTGTAAATATATTTCATACCTTCTTTATTCATCTGTCAATGGACATCTGGGCTCTTTCCATAGTTTGGCTTTTGTGGACACTGCTGCTATAAACATTGCTGTGCAGGTGCCCCTTTAAATCACTATGTTTGTATCCTTTGGGTAAATACCTAGTAGTGCAATTACTGCGTGGTAGGGTAGCTCTCTTTTTATCTTTTTGAGGAACTTCCATACTGTTTTCCAGAGTGGCTGTACCAGCTTGCATTCTCACCAAGATTGTAAGAGGGTTCCACTTTCTCTTCATCCTCACCAACATCTGTTGTTTCCTGACTTGTTAATTTTAGCCATTCTGACTGGCATTAGTTGGTATCTCATTGTGATTTTGATTTGTATTTCCCCCAATGCCGAGTGATGTGGAGCACTTTTTCATGTGTCTGTTGGTCATTCATATGTCTTCTTTAGAGAAATGTCTGTTCATGTCTTCTGCCCATTTCTTGATTGGATTATTTGGTTTTTGGGTGGTGAGTTTGATAAGTTCTTTATAAATTTTGAATACTAGCCCTTTATCTGATATGTCATTTGCAAATATCTTCTCCCATTCTGTCGGTTGTCTTTTGGTTTTGTCCACTGTTTCCTTTGCTGTGCAAGAGCTTCTTATCTTGATGAAATCCCAGCAGTTCATTTTGCCTTTGTTTCCCTTGCCTTTGGTCCCTTGCCTTTGGAGACGTGTCTAGCAAGAAGTTGCTGTGGCCGAGGTCTAAGAGTTGCTGCCTGTGTTCTCTTCTAGGATTTTGATGGATTTCTGTCTCACATTTAGGTCTTTCATTCTCCATTTTGAGATTATTTTTTGTGTATGGTGTAAGGAAATGGTCCAGTTTCATTCTTCTGCATGTGGCTGTCCAATTTCCCAACACCATTTGTTGAAGATACTGTCTTTTATTCTTTCCTGCTTTGTTGAAGATTAGTCTACCATAGAGTTGAGGGTCCATTTCTAGGTTCTCTATTCTGTTCTATTGATTTGTGCATCTATGTGCCAGTACCATACTGTCTTGATGATAACAGCTTTGTATTATACCTTGAAGTCTGGAATTGTGATACCACCGGCTTTGGTTTTCTTTTTCAAAATTCTTTTTGGCTATTCAGAGTCTTTTCTGGTTCCATACAAATTTTAGGGTTATTTGTTCCAACTCTGTGAAAAATGTTGATGGTATTTTGATAGGCATTGCATTGAATGTGTAGCTTACTCTAGGTAGCATAGACATTTTAATAATATCTATTCTTCCATTCCATGAGCATGGAATGTTTTTCTATTTCTTTGTGTCTTCCTCAGTTTCTTTCATAAGTCTTCTATGGTTTTCAGATTACAGATGCTTTACCTCTTTGTTTAGGTTTATTCCTATGTATCTTATGGTTTTTGATGCAATTACAAATTGAATCAATTCCTTAATTTCACTTTCTTCTGTCTTAGGTTTGTGTATAGAAATGTGACTGACTTCTGTGCATTGATTTTATACCCTGTCACTTTGTTAAATTCCTATATGAATTCTATCAATTTTTGAGTGCAGTCTTTGGGTTTCACCATAGAATATCATGTCATCTGCAAAGAGTGAAAGCTTGACTTCTTTGCCAGTTTGTATGCCTTTTATTTCTTTTTGTTGTCTGAATGCTGAGGCTAGGACTTCTAGTACTATGTTGAATAACAGTGGTGATAGTGGACATCCCTGCCATGTTCCTGACCCTAGGAGAAATGCTCTCAGTATTTCCCCATTGGGGATGATATTCGCTATGGGTTTTTCATATATGGCTTTTATGATATTGAGGTATGTTCCCTCTCTCCCTACACTGTGGAGAGTTTTAATCAGGAATGGATGCTATATTTTGTCAAATGCTTTTTCTGCATTGACAGGATCATATGTTTCTTGTCCTTTCTTTTATTAATGGGGTGTATCATGTTGGTTAATTGCAGCCCTTGCAGCCCAGGAATAAATCCCACTTGATCGTGGTGAATAATCCTTTTAATGTACCGTTCCATCCTATTGGCTAATATCTTGGTGAGAATTTTCACATCCATGTTCATCAGGGATATTGGTCTGTAATTCTCCTTTTTGGTCAGGTCTTTAGTTTTGGGATCAAGGTAATGCTGACCTCATAGAATGTGTTTGGAAGTTTTCCTTCCATTTTTATTTTTTGAAAGAGGTTCAGAAGAATAGATTGATTCTTTAAATGTTTGGTAGAATTCCCCTGGGAACCCATCTGGTCCTGCACTCTTGTTTGTTGGGAGATTTTTGATTACTGCTTCAGTTTCCTTGCTGGTTATGGGTCTGTTCAGATTTTCTATTTCTTCCAGTTTTGGTAGTTAATATGTTTCTAGGAATGCATCTGTTTCTTCCAGATTGCCTAATTTGTTGGCATATAGTTGCTCATAATATGTTCTTATAATTGTTTGTATTCAGTGATGGTTGTGACCTCTCCTCTTTCATTCATGATTTATTTGGGTCCTTTCTCTTTTCTTTTTGATAAGTCTGGCTAGGGATTTATCAATCTTGTTTATTCTTTCATAGGAACAGCTCCTAGTTTTGTTGATCTGTTCCACTGTTTTTTTTTAATTTCTATTTCATTGATTTCTGCTCTAATCTTTATTATTTCTCTCCATCTGCTGGGTTTAGGCTTTATTTGCTGTTCTTTTTCCAGCTCCTTTAGGTGTAAGGTTAGCTTGTGTATTTGAGTCTTGTTTCTTGAGAAAGGCTTGTACTGCTCTATACTTTCCTCTTAGGACTGCCTTTGCTGTATCCCCAAGGTTCTGAACAGTTGTGTTTTCATTTTCATTTGCTTCTATGAATTTTTTTAATTCTTTTTTTTTTAAAAGATTTTATTTATTTATTCATTCGACAGAGATAGAGACAGCCAGCGAGAGAGGGAACACAAGCAGGGGGAGTGGGAGAGGAAGAAGCAGGCTCATAGCGGAGGAGCCTGATGTGGGGCTCGATCCCAGAATGCCGGGATCACGCCCTGAGCCGAAGGCAGACGCTTAACCGCTGTGCCACCCAGGCGCCCCGAATTTTTTTAATTCTTTAATTTCCTGGTTGATCCATTCGTAAAGAACATTCAAGGATGTTCTTTAACCTCCATGTATTTGTGTTCCTTCCAAACTTTCTCTAATGATTTGGTTCAAGTTGTAAAGAATTGTGGTCTGAAAATATTAAGGGAGTAATCCCAGTTTTTGGTACCAGTTGAGACCGGATTTGTGACCCAGTAGGTGATCTGTTCTGGAGAATGTTCCATGTGCACTCAAGAAGAATGTGTATTTTGTTGCTTTAGGATGGAATGCTCTGAATATATTTGTGAGGTCCATCTAGTCCAGTGTGTCAGTCAGTATTGATGTTCTGCTTAGATCATGTGTCCATTGCTGTGAGTGGGGTGTTAATGTCCCCTACTATTATTGTTTTATTATCAATGTGTTTCTTTAATTTTGTTATTAATTGGTTTATATAATTGGCTGCTCCCAATATAAGGGGCATAAATATTTACAATTGTTAGATCTTCTTGTTGGATAGACCCTTTTATTATGATATAGTGTCTTTCTTCATGTCTTCTTACAGTCTTTGGTTTAAATTCTAGTTTGTCTGATATAAGGATTCCTCTCCCAGCTTTCTTTTTTTTTGAAGTCCTTAAAATTAAAGGCAAATGGTCTCAATATTAAATGTTTAAAGTTATAATTGCATTAAAAAGTGTATTCATGTTAAAGTGATATATCTTCAATTTAAAACCTAGAAAAGTCAATAGAAGAAGATGGGAAAAGATATTCTATACATGTCCTGTTCAAATCAAAGATGGTGTTGCTTTATTACCAGACAAAATAGTAGCCAAGAAACATTTTAAAAAGAAATATTTTTTAATTATTAAAGGAGTATTTTAACAGAATTGGAAAATAATTTTTAATTTATATGTGTATAACAGATCTTTAAAGCATATAAAGCAAAAACTGACATAATTGAAAGGAAAAATGGAAAAATCTATACTCATACTATGAAATTCTAACATAACTGTCTCAACACTGATAGTACAAGTAAACAAAAATCACGATATAAAATATTTAAACAATGTGATTAATGAACCTGATATAATGTACTCTAACAAATATGCTTCCTTTTTTCCATTTTTTTTTCTTTTGATCCTTCAACCTGGGAACATTTTACTGACATGTCTTCTAGTCCACTGATCCCCTATTCTGTATGTTTAACCCATCTTTTCTTAAATATGTTAGTAATAGTTATTTTGAAAAGTCCGTGTCTGAAAATTAAAATATCTGAACTACCTGTGGATTTGTTACTTTAAAAACATTTTTGGGGAGTTCTCTGGTATTTGACCCTGTTGGTTTGTTTCTTTGTTTGTTTTTAGCATGCCTTGTAATATTTAATTGAATGTTTAACATGGTGTATTTAAAATTATAGAGGCTCCTTTAAAAAATACTGTTGTTTTTCTTCTGGCAAAAAGATAGAGTTAAGGTAGTTTACCTTAATCCTTTAATATTTGGTTTGAGGTTTTATTAAAGTTGATGTGTTTCAGTTTTGTCCTTATTCCTTTTGGGTCTTAACTGAAAATCTGGGGTTTTTGCCAAGACTATTACATTCTTGAATTCCTTAGCACTCTACAGTTGATATAATATCTGCTTAGCTCATTAGCATCCCAGCTGCTGCTTTTTGCTGGGTATCATGGAGTCTTGCCATATATGTGGAAAGCTTAGTAGTTGTCAGACTCCTTAGGGAAGTTATGCAGTTCCTGCCTCTTCAAGATTTTTTCCCCTGAAGTCTCAGTTATTTTAGACTCATTGAACTCCAGTATTTGTTTCAGCCAGACAGGACTGCTGATTTCTGCTAGGACTCACTTCCTCTGCATTGTGAATTTGAAATGTCTTCAGGGAAAAATTCTAGGGTGAATTCGGATCTTATGTTATCTTTCCCTTTGCTCAGGAATTGTAGTTCCTCAAATCTTGCCTATCTTGGTTGGTTTCCAATGCCTTTAGACAGTCTAGCTTTTATAGTTGTGTTTGGCATGAAGAGGGTTAATTTTAATATGGGGTACTTTGTTATGGTAGTAACTTAAGTCCAAATATATATCCAAGTACCCATGGAACATTTACCAAAATTGACACATACCAAGCCATTAAACAAATTTCACAAAATTTTAGGTGATTGAACTGATTTTGTCTTCTTGAACATTGTGGAATTAAGTTAGAAATCAATTTAAAAAGATAGCCGTATAATTCTCAGATTTTTGGAATTTTGGAATATACTTCTGAATAACCCATGAGTCAGGGAAGAAGTGATAACGAAAATTACAAATTGGGAAGTCACTGAAAATTAACATTTAAAATCTTGTGGGTTTAAGGTAATGCTGTGCTTTGAGGAAAATTTCTAGCCTCAATTTGATATATTAGAAAAGAAAAAAACCTATCTCTGGAAATTAGAAAAGAACCAGTTAAAACACAAGGAACTTAAGAAGGAAGGAGAAGAGACAGGTGAGAATTGAGAAAATCAGCAGAGCCAAAAGATAATTCTTTGAATAGGCTAACAAAATTAATGGGCTTCTAATACTGATTATGACAAAAGAGGAGACAAGACATAATACCAGGTATGAGATAAGGGCATGAGTAGAGATCCCATAGATATTAAGAAGATAATAGGAGGATATTATGAACAATATTATATACTAAATTTAGAAACAGAAGAAATTGACAAATTTCTTGAAAAACACTATGTAACCAAACTTTCGTAGCAGGAATTAGAAAAATTTGAAGGAATTTATTAAATATTTTAAATTTATTTTTATTTTTATTTTTTTTAAGATTTTATTTATATATTTGACAGAGAGACAGCCAGCGAGAGAGGGAACACAAGCAGGGGGAGTGGGAGAGGGAGAAGCAGGCTCCCAGCAAGGAGCCCGATGCAGGGCTCAATCCCAGAATGCCAGGATCATGCCCTGAGCCGAAGGCAGACACTTAACGACTGAACCACCCAGGCGCCCCTAATAAGTATTTTTTAAAAATCTGAGTGTACAATTAACATTTTTTCACAAAGAAAATTCTGGGTCAAGATGGCTTCACTGCGAATTCTTTCAAACTTTTAAGGTAAAAATAACATTAATCGTATAGAAACGCTAATGAGAATAAAAAAGTGGATCTTGTTTTATGATGCTAGCACAACCTAACAAAGGATTTTATAAAATTTTCTCTTGAGCAATAATAAATTGTAAACAGAATATTAGTGCATTAAATATAGTGATAAGTAGAAATGGTAATAAATCAGTTACGTTGGGATTATTCTGTTTCTTTTCAATTATTGGTTATATTAATTTGAATTTAGTGCTACTTTATTAATGACATTTGTAAAATTTTAAAAATTGTACAAGTTCTGGAGCATAAAAATTATGATATGAAATACAATTTTTTGAGTTTTGTGTACTTACAAGATTATTCTAAGTATTTAGAAGCTCTCTTGACAGGTTAATTGCATGATTTGCTGTTCTCAACAAGCATTCTTCATTATGGGAATAATTTTTCAATACAGTTTTTACTGAAGGTTCCTTAAAAATGTAATTTGTTCATAGCTAATTTCTTAGTGTCTAAGAGACCTGTGTTATAGTTTGTTTTGATACATTCCTCTGACTTGCTTCAGTTATTTCACTTTTTCTTTTTACTACATGATAGTGTTTGTGTTGGCCATCATATTGGTTATGGACTAGGTTCAAGTGTTAAGCAGTATTTCTTTCTATAAGAAAACTTTGAAAGAAGGGTGTTTTTCTTTCCTTTAAAAAGTAACGTTATTAATCATACTGCTCCTAAGGGTGAGCCAGTTAAATTAAGTGGAAACTGAAATCTTTTGTTAAACTTAATTTCATAATTTAGTTGTTTTTTTTCTTTTGTTATGTATTATTTTTATAAGATTGATTTTTATATTTTAAGATATATATTATGTATTATTATATTAAATATTAAATATAAATTAAGTAAAATATATTAAATGTTAGATATATATTAAATACGTATTGCAATATATATTTAAATATATGTATATGTGTGTATATATGTGTGTGTGTGTGTATGTGTGTGTGTGTATATATATATATTCCTCCTCCCCCCACCCCAACAGAAGTGCCTCAACTTTATTGCAGGGAAGCTAGGAAGGAGCAATGCAAGTAAAGGTCTCTGTAGGTGCTCCCATCACTGAGTAGGACTTCCAGGCTCTAGGTCTGTCTGGAAGTCAGGAGAGAATAAGTATCCTGTCCCCTTTGGTCCGTCTTGGGCCCAGAGGTCCAGGCCCTTGCTGCTTGGGGCTGAGGTAGGAAATAGCCTTGCCTGTTTTTCCCAGTGTCTCCACCGGTCTCCACACTGTGCTCAGAGTTGATGCCAGTCTTCTTGTTGAGTAGGTCAGTGTCAAACTCAACTCCTTGTTGAGCTTGTTGAGCACCTGACTGCATTAGAGCAGGCTTCACAGGTCTTATCCTCAGAGAACTTGTGCTTCAGCATGACGATGGATGTGGTAGTGATGGTGGCGACTCCTCTTTTATATATATATTTAAAAGACGAATGTCCATTGACTGATGAATGGATAAAGAAGATGTGTGTGTGTGCACACACATACACACACACACACACACACGCACGCACGGTGGAATATTACTCAGCCATCAAAAAGAATGAAATCTTGCCATTTGCAATGCCATGGATGGAACTAGAGGGCATTGTATTATGCTAAGCTAAATAAGTCAGTCGGAGAAAGACAGTTGCCATATGATTTCACTCATACGTGGAGTTTAAGAAACAAAACAGATGAACATAGGGGAAGGGAAAGAAAAATAAAATAAGATGAAAACTGAGAAGGAGGCAAACCATAAGAGACTCTTTATAGGGCACAAACTGAGGGTTGTTGGAGGGGGAGATAAATTGGGGGATGGGGTAAATGGGTAGTCATTAAGGAGGGCACTTGATGTAATGAACACTGGGTGTTATATGCAAGTGATGAATCACTAAATTCTGCTGGAACTAATACTATAGTATATGTTAGCTAACTTGAATTTAAATAAAATCTTGAAAGAAAAAGACTGATATATAACATGCTAAATTTTTGAAATTTAAATATGGATGAAAATTGGTCGTGACTTGGATAGTGTATGATTTGAGGTATAATATTATTTTGTTTACCATAATTGTTATGTTTTTTAAAAAATCCTTTAAAGACACATACAGAACATCTGCAGGAGAAATGGTAATGATGTCTAGAATTTGCTTTAAAATCTTTCAGAAAAAGAGTAGGGAAGGGGAACTAGATGAAATAATAGATGTTGATAATTTTTTTTTAAAGATTTTATTTATTTATGTGACAGAGAGACAGCCAGCGAGAGAAGGAACACAGCAGGGGAGAGGGAGAGAAAGAAGCAGGCTCCCAGCCGAGGAGCCCAGTGTGGGACTCGATCCCGCAACGCCAGGATCACTCCCCGAAGGCAGACGCTTAACGACTGCGCTACCCAGGCGCCCCCTAGATGTTGATAATTTTTAAGCTGGATGATTGGAACATGGGGCTCATCATACTATTTTTTCTATATAGCGTATTTGAAAATCTTCATAATAAAGTTTAAAAAGCACAAAAATTTAAACATACTTCCCCTTAGAGATTTCCAAGTCCAGACCTTTGAAATAAAAGATTACAGGTCTGTCTTATCTTTATTTTAAAATATAATATACAGTACTAACACAGTTGTTGTAT
This sequence comes from Ursus maritimus, assembly GCF_017311325.1. Lineage (NCBI taxonomy): Eukaryota > Metazoa > Chordata > Mammalia > Carnivora > Ursidae > Ursus > Ursus maritimus. The sequence goes on along the minus strand of NW_024425230.1, from coordinate 27,758,544 downwards.
TTTTAAAAATAGGATAGTGAGTTAACATTCCCAGTTACAAGGATGTGCATTTTGTAAGCATTTTTTTTTTCCTTTGAGGTAAAATTTCTTCCCTTTAGTGATTCATTTGGTGGTATGGTCTTGATACCCATAAAAAATGTAGTTTTCAGCTGTGAAGTAAGTTTTCAGTTTTTCAGAAATAAGTCTCAGAAATCAGCCTACTTTTTCCTATTTTTTTCTATTAATTTTTATACCACCTTTGTTAAGATACAATTCATATACCATATAATTCATCCATTTAAAATATACAATTCATCTGTTTTTAGTATATTCACACATATGTACTATCATAATCACAATTATAGAACATTTTCATCACCTCAAAAAGATACCTCTTTGGCATAGAATTTTTGGATTTGACACCAAAAGTAAAGGCCACAAAAGCAAAAAGCGAGCATAACTACATCAAATTAAAGAGCTCTGTATAACAAAGGAAACCAACAAACTGAAGAGACATCCTACAGAATGGTAGAAAATACTTGCAAATCATATATCTGATTGGGGTTAATATCCAAAATATATAACGAACTCATACAACTCTATATCAAAAACAAGCAATATAATTAAAAAATGGGCAGAGGATCTGAATAGACATTTTTCGAAAAATGGTATCCAACTGGCCTCAGGTACCTGAAAAGGTGCTCAACATCATGAGTCATTAGGGAAAAGGAAATCAAAACCACAATGAAATATCACCTCACATCTGTCAGAATGGTTGTCATCAAATAGTGTGATAACAAATGTTGGAGAGAATGTGGAGAAGAGAGAACCTTTGTACATTGTTGGTGGGAATGTAAATTGTTATAGCCACTATGGAAAACAGTGTGGAGTTTCCTCAAAAAATCAAAATAGAACTGCCATATGATCCAGCAATCCCACCTCTGGGTATATATCCAAAAGAAATGAAAACACTACCTTGAAAAGATACCTGTACTTACGTGTTCATAGCAAGATTGTTCATAGCAAGATTGTTTACAATAGTCAAAACATAGAAGCAATTTAAGTGCCCATTAATCCATGAGATAAAGAACATTTGGATAAAGAACATGTGGTGTATATATATTTGAAAGTTGCTTTTTCCCCCTTTTTTCTTTTTTTATAATATTTTTTATTATGTTATGTTAGTCACCATACAGTACATCCTTAGTTTTTGATGTAGTGTTCCATGATTCATTATTTGCGTATAACACCCAGTGCTCCATGCAGTATGTGCCCTCCTTAATACCCATCACCAGCCTATCCCAATCCCTCCCCTCCCTCCCCTCTGAAGCCCTCAGTTTGTTTCCCAGAATCCATAGAGAGAGTAAACTTAGAAGTTCTTATCTCAAGAAATAATATTTGTAACTAGGTGAGGTGCTAGATATTAACTAAACTTATTTCAGTAATCATTTCTTGATAAATACATATAACAAACAATATGTTGTACCTTAAACTAATACGGTGTTATATGTCAATTATATCTCAGTAGAACTGGAAAGAAAAGAAATCTCATACCCTTTACTTAACACCCGTCTAATCCTGGATTCCCCTTAGTATTTTCACTATATTTTATTTAGCCATTCTGGTAGCTATATAGTAATATCTCACTGTGATTGTTTAATTTGCATTTCTCTAATGGCTAATGATGTTGAACATCTTTTGTGTACTTATTTGTCATTTGTGTATACCCTTCAGTGTAATCTTTGTTCACGTCTTTTGCCCATTTTCTACTTGTGTTGTTTGTAATATTACTGTTGAATTTTGAGCATTATTTATATATTCTAGACATTAGTCCTTTGTTGTTTCATTCTCTTCACAGAGTTTGTTGCAGGGGGAAATTTTTCAATTTTGATGTGGTCCATTAGGCCTTCTGTTTATGGATCATGCTTTTGGTGTCAAGTGTAAGAACTCATTGTCTAGCCATACATTTGAAAGATTTTGTTTTGTTTTGTTTTTCTTAAAGGTTTTATAGTTTTACATCTTAAATTAGTGACACGTTTTGAGTTAATTTTTGGGTGAAGTGGGAGTTTTAGATGGAGGTTTATATTTTGCCTATGGATGTCTTATTGCTCCACCACCATTTGTTAGGTACTCTGTTTTGAAATTTTGTCAAAAATCAGTTGGGCATATTTGTGTGGGTGTATTTCTGGGTTTTGTATTCTAGTTCTTTGATCTTATCATTCATTCATTGTGTTTTGTTTTTCCACCCATCCTGTACTTTTTTTTTTTTAATAATGATTTTTTATTATGTTAGTCACCATACAGTACATCCCCAGTTTTCGATGTAAGGCTCGATGATTCATTAGTTGTGTATAACACCCAGTGCACCATGCAATATGTGCCCTCCTTACTACCCATCACTGACCTATCCCATTCCCCGACCCCCTTCCCCTCTGTAGCCCTCAGTTTGTTTCTCATAGTCCGTAGTCTCTCATGTTTCATTCCCCCTTCTGATTACCCCCCCATTTCTTTATCCCTTTCTTCCCCTACTGATCATTCTAGTTCTTATGTTCCATAGATGAGAGAAATCATATGATAGTTGTCTTTCTCTGCTTGACTTATTTCACTTAGCATTATCTCCTCCAGTGCCGTCCATGTTGTAGCAAATGTTGAGAACTCGTTCTTTCTGATTGCTGAGTAATATTCCATTGTATATATGGACCACAACTTCTTAATCCAGTCATCTGTTGCAGGGCATCTCGGCTCCTTCCACGATTTAGCTATTGTGGACATTGCTGCTATGAACATTGGGGTGCATATGGCCCTTCTCTTCACTACGTCTGTATCTTTGGGGTAAACACCCAGTAGTGCAATGGCTGGATCATAGGGTAGCTCAATTTTTAACTTTTTAAGGGACCTCCACACTGTTTTCCAGAGTGGCTGTACCAACTTTCATTCCCACCAACAATGTAGGAGGGATCCCCTTTCTCCACATCCTCTCCAACAATTGTTGTTTCTTGCCTTGTCTATTTTTGCCATTCTAACTGGCGTAAGGTGGTATCTCAATGTGGTTTTGATTTGAATTTCCTTGATGGCTAATGATTTTGAACATTTTTTCATGTGTCTGTTAGCCATTTGTATGTCTTCATTGGAAAAGTGTCTGTTCATATCTTCTGCCCATTTTTTGATTTGTTTATTTGTTTCTCGTGTATTGAGTTTGAGAAGTTCTTTGTAGATCTTGGATACCAGTCCTTTATCTGTAGTGTCATTTGCAAATATATTCTCCCATTCCGTGGGCTGCCTCTTAGTTTTTCTGACTGTTTCCTTGGCTGTGCAGAAACTTTTAATCTTGATGAAGTCCCATAAATTCATTTTATCTTTTGTTTCTCTTGCCTTTGGGGATGTGTCATGAAAAAGGTTGCTTTGGCCGATGTCGTAGAGGTTGCTGCCTATGTTCTCCTCTAGAATTTTGATGGATTCCTGTCTCACATCGAGGTCTTTCATCCATTTGGAGTTTATTTTTGTGTATGGTGTGAGAGAGTGGTCAAGTTTCATTCTTTTGCATGTAGCTGTCCAATTTTCCCAGCACCATTTATTGAAGAGACTGTCTTTTTCCCACCGGATGTTTTTTCCTGCTTTATCAAATATTAGTTGCCCAAAGAGCCGAGGGTCCATTTCTGGGCTCTCTATTCTGTTCCATTGGTCTATGTGTCTGTTTTTGTGCCAGTACCATGCTGTCTTTGTGATCACAGCTTTGTAGTACAGCTCAAAATCCGGCATTGTGATGCCCCCAGCTTTGTTTTTCCTTTTCAACAGTTCCTTGGAGATTCGGGGCCTTTTCTGTTTCCATACAAATTTAAGGACTATTTGTTCCAGTTCTTTGAAAAATGTCCTCGGTATTTTGATCGGGATAGCATTGAAAGTGTAGATTGCTCTGGGTAGCATGGACATTTTAACTATGTTAATTCTTCCAATCCATGAGCATGGAATATCTTTCCATCTTTTTATGTCTTCCTCAATGTCTTTCAAGAGTGATTTATAGTTTCTAGAATATAGGTCCTTTACGTCTCTGGTTAAGTTAATTCCAAGGTAACGTATGGTTTTTGGTGCTATTGTAAATGGGATGGATTCCCTAATTTCTCTTTCTTCGGTCTCGTTATTCGTGTATAGAAATGCAACTGATTTCTGAGCATTGATTTTGTATCCCGCCACGTTACTGAATTGCTCTATAACTTCTAATAGTTTGGGAGTGGCTTCTTCTGGGTTTTCCATATAGAGTATCATGTCATCTGCAAAGAGAGACATTTTGACTTCTTCCTTGCCGATTTGAATACCTTTGATCCCTTTTTGTCTTCTGATTGCTGTTGCAAGGACTTCTAGTACTATGTTGAATAATAGTGGCGAGAGTGGGCATCCTTGTCGAGTTCCTGATCTTAAGGGAAAGGCTTCCAGCTTTTCCCCATTGAGAATAATATTTGCAGTAGGCTTTTCATAGATGGCTTTTATGAGATTGAGAAATGTACCTTCTATTCCTACACTCTGAAGGGTTTTAATCAGGAAAGGATGCTGTATTTTGTCAAATGCTTTTTCGGCATCAATTTAGAGGATCATATGGTTCTTGAGTCTTTTCTTGTTGATATGATGTATCACGCTGATTGATTTGCAAATATTGAACCACGCTTGCATCCCAGGTATGAATCCCACTTGATCATGATGGATAATCCTTTTAATGTACTGTTGGATTCTATAGCAAGGTTCTTGTTGAGGATTTTGGCGTGAATATTCATTAGGGAAATCGGTCTGTAATTCTCCTTTTTGAGGGGGTCTTTGCCTGGTTTGGGGATCAAGGTAATATTGGCCTCATAGAATGAGTTTGGTAGCTTTCCTTCTGTTTCTATTTTTTGAAATAGCTTTAGGAGAATAGGTATTATTTCTTCTTTGAATGTTTGGTAGAATTCCCCAGGAAAACTGTCCGGGCCTGGAGTTTTGTTATTTGGAAGGTTGTTTATCACTGACTCAATTTCTTCATAATTAATTGGCCTGTTTAAGAAATCAATTTCTTCTGGTTTCAATCTTGGTAGTTTATAGGTTTCCAGGAAGGATTCCATCTCTTCCAGATTGCTTAGTTTATTGGCATATAGCTGTTGATAAAAATTTCTAATAATCCTTCCAATTTCAATGGTGTTCGTCGTGACCTCTCCTTTTTCATTCATAATTTTAATAATCTGGGTCCTTTCTCTTTTCTTTTGGATAAGTCTTGCCAGTGGTCTGTCAATTTTATTGATTCTCTCAAAGAACCAGCTTCTAGTCCTGTTGATCTGCTCTACTGTACTTCTGGTTTCTGCTTGATTGATTTCAGCTCTAATTTTGGTCAACTGCTTCCTCGTGCGTGGATTAGGCCTGTCCCTCTGTTGCTGTTCCAGCTTCTTGAGGTGAGAATATAAAAACTGCATTTTAGATTTTTCTATTCTTTTGAGTGAGGCTTGGATGGCTATGTATTTCCCCCTTAGGACTGCCTTTGCAGTATCCCATAGGTTTTGGACTGTTGTATTTTCATTCTCATTGGTCTCCATAAATTGTTTAATTTGATTTTTGATTTCCTGGTTTATCGAGTCATTCCTGAGCAGGATGGTTCTTAGTCTCCAAGTGTTTGAGTTTCTTCCAAATTTTTCCTTGTGGTTGAGTTCCAATTTCAGAGCGTTGTGGTCTGAGAATATGCAGGGGATAATTTCAATCTTTTGGTATCGGTTGAGACCTGTTTTGTGTCCCAGAACATGGTCTATTCTTGAGAATGTTCCATGGGCATTAGAATAGAATGAGTATTCTTTGGTTCTGGGGTGTAGTGTTCTATATATATCTATGAGGTCCAACTCGTCGAGTATGGCATTCAAAGCCTTTGATTCTTTGCTTAGTTTTTGCCAGGGTGTTCTGTCTATTTCTGAGAGTGGAGTGTTGAGGTCCCCTACTATTAATGTATTTTTATTTATATGTCTCTTTATTCTGGTTAAGAGTTGGCTTGTGTATCTTGCTGCTCCCCTGTTGGGGGCATATATATTTATAATTGTCATATCCACTTGTTGAATACTTCCCTTAAGAATAATATAGTGCCCTTCTGCATCTCTAACTATAGTCTGTAGTTTAAAATCCAATTTATCTGATATGAGAATTGCTACCCCAGCTTTCTTTTGAGGTCCATTTGCGTGAAAGATGGTACTCCATCCCCTTACTCTCAGTCTGAATGCATCTTTGGGTTCGAAATGAGTCTCTTGTAGACAGCAAATGGATGGGTCATTTCTTTTTATCCAATCTGCAACCCTGTGGCGTTTTATGGGATGGTTCAAACCATTTACATTAAGACTGATTACTGAGAGATATGATTTTAATGTTGCCATGTTGCCAGTAAAGTCTTTGTTTGTATTGGCTGTGACTTTCTGTTCTGTATCACTCTTGGGGCCTTTTTACTTTTATAGAACCCCCCGTAATATCTCCTGTAGGGCTGGTTTCGTGGTTACAAAATTGGTTAGTGACTGGCGATTCTGAAATGTCTTTATTTCTCCATCAATTCTGAATGACAGCCTTGCTGGATAAAGGATCCTTGGCTGCATGTTTTTCTCTGAAAGAGCTTTAAATATGCTCCCCCAACCCTTTCTCTCATTCCAGGTCTGTGTAGACAGGTCTGACGTAATTCTGATGCTTTTGCCTTGGTACGTGAGAAATTTCTTTGCCCTGGCCGCTTTCAATACTGTATCCTTGCATCTAATATTTGCGAATTGCACTATGACGTGACGTGGCGTAGGTTTGTCGTGGTTGAGCTTGGGAGGGGTCCTCTCTGCCTCTTGGACACGAATGTTTGTTTCCCTTGCTAGATTAGGGAAGTTTTCAGCTACAATTTGTTCAAATATCTCTTCTAGACCTCTGTTTTTCTCCACCCCCTCGGGGATGCCGATGATTCTAACATTGGATCGTTTCATTGAGTCAGTAATCTCCCGTAACCTACATTCGTGGGCGTGGATTTTTTTAAGACCATCTTCTATTTTCATTTTTTCCTCTATTAACCCATCCTCCAATTCACTAACCCGTTCCTCTGCTTCTGCGACCCTGGCCGTCAGAGCCTCTAGTTTTGCCTGCATTTGGCTCATAGAATTTTTAATTTCTGTCAGATTCGCTCTCATTTCTGTCCTTAGGGATTCTATATTCTCAGTAACCTTTTCGTTAATAGTTTTTTCAATTCTACTCATCATTTTGACCATCGTTACTCTGAATTCCATTTCTGATAATTTGGTTACATCCATATCCATTATTTCTGTGGCAGAGGCCACAGAATCACTGTCTTTTCTTTGCTGGGGGGGGCTTCTCCTTCTTGTCATTCTGATGAAGAGAGGTTGCGGGGTTTCCAGAGCCCAAATTATTGACTGGGTCCCAGGCCGTGCCCCTTGTTTTATAGGGATCTTAGGGATGTGGGCTTCTTCTTTAAAGATTTTATTTATTTATTTATGTGGCAGCCAACCAGCGAGAGAGGGAACAGAAGCAGGGGAGTGGGAGAGGAAGAAGCAGGCTCCCAGCGGAGGAGCCCGATGAGGGACTCCTTTCCGGAACGCCGGGATCACGCCCTAAGCCGAAGGCAGGCGCTCCATGACTGCGCCACCCAGGCGCCCGGGTTGTGGGCTTCTTGATTTTTCAGCCTGCCTTCTGTGTTCTGGGGGAGGGGCCTGCCGCGCCAATACTCAGGCAACCCTGTTTGGGTAGAGTCTCCGTGTCCCCTGCGAGGGAGGATGGGGATGGGCACTCTCTGAGCCGGTATTTCCAGGCTTTTGTTCTCTGGCGGCTTTCCCTGGCGGTTTGCTGTGCCTCTTCTGAGAGTCAGAGCAGCAGCGGCCAAATTTCAGCCTCTGTCACGGAACAGAAGGATTGCGGCCCGTTCTCTACTAATGTTCTGGCCACTTTAACTCTGTTTCTGTTGGTGCTGCTCAACCCTGCAGCGTCCCGGGATGTGCGCCCCACACCCGGCGTCCCAGCCCTCACTTCCAGGGCCAGCGTCTCTGTCCTTTGTGTTTCTAATGCCGCCAGCCACCGGCCGCCCTGTCTCTGTCCTTTGTGTTTCTAATGCCGCGCCAGCCACCGGCCGCCCGTCTCTGTCCTGTGTTTCTAATGCCGCCAGCCACCCGCCGCCTCGTTCTGTCCTTTGTGTTTCTAATACCGCCAGCCCCACGCAGCGTCGTCTTGCCTTTGTGTTTCTAATGCCACCAGCCACCGGCCGCCCACGCTCCGGGTCTCCCGGTCTCAGTCTATCCCGGTGACACACTCGATTCGGAGTTCGTGAGAAGCCTGGTGGCGGCGCACCCGGTTCAGGGTCTCAGTCTGCTGTTTCGCGGGTGCCGACGCGGAGTCCGCCCGCTCCCGTGCAGGTGGCCCGCCAGCCGCCAGGCCGCAGCCCTCCGGGAGTTCCGGTCTCAGTCTGAGATCCCGTGAGCACACCCGGGATTCCGGTGTTCCGGGAGATGCCTGGTGGCGCGCTTCACGGCTCACCGGTCTCAGTCCGCTCTCGCTCCGGGTGCCCTCTGTGAGTCCGCCCGCTCTCCCGTGCAAAGTGGCTGCCGCTTCCGGCGCCCGAACGCGGCAGCTCCCTCCCCCTTCCGTTTATCTTCCGATATCTGTGCACGGTTTACAGCTCCCCTCTTCGTACCTCAATACTCAGCGCTGGAGATGTTCATTTGTAGAGATCCAGATGCATCATCCTGCGTCTCAGGCTGATTCCGTGGTTATTTAGGCTGTTCTGGTACCTATCCAGCTCCACTCAGGGGACCGGCTGAAAAAGGGGTCCCCTACTCCTCCGCCATCTTAACTCCTTATCCCATCCTGTACTGTCTTGATTACTCTCACTCTGTGGTAAGCCTTAATATTGAGTAAAGTGATTCCTTTTGTTTTATTCTTCTCTTTAAAAATTGTTTTAGTTATTTTAGTTTGTGTTTATCTATATAAAGTTTAGAATAAGCTTCTCTAATATCTAAAAAATGTTGCTGGGATTTTGATAGAAATTACGTTACAGCTATTGATCATTTTAGAGAGAACCAACATTTTTACTAAGCTGAATTTTCTCATCATTTATTTTCTAATGAACATGGTATGTCTCTCCATTTATTAGGTCTTTTTTTAAATCAGTCTTTAGTAATTTTTAGGATACACATATTGTACCTTTTTTTGGTTGGATTTGTTACTAAATATTTCATTTTCTTCAGTGAATTATAAATTTTTTTAAATGATTTATTTATTTGAGAGAGAGAGAAGGAGCACAAAAATTGGGGGGAGGGATAGAGGGAGAGAGAAAAGGGGATTGCCCAATGAGTAGGGAGCCAGATACAGGGCTGGATCCCAGGATCCTGGGATCATGACCTGAGCCGAAGGAGATGCTTAACTGAGTGAGCCACCCAGGTGCCCCAGTGTAATAGTAAATTGTTTTAATTTCAGTTTCCACATGTTCACTGTTATATGCAAATGCAATGGACTTGTGCATTGACCTATATCTTACAACTTTACTGAATTTATGTAATAATTCTGGAATTTTTATGTGTATTCCCTGCAATTTTCTATGTAGACAATCATGTCATCTGAAATTAGGGACAGTTTTATTTCTTCCTTTGCTGTATTTTTTTTTAAAGATTTTATTTATTCATTTGAGAGAGAGAGAGAGAGCACGAGCGGGGGCTAATGGCAGAGAGAGGGGGAGAAGCAAACTCCCACTGAGCAAGAGGCTCAATGCCAGGACCCTGAGATCATTACCTGAGCCGAAGGCAGATGCTTAATGGACTGAGCCACCCAGGCACCCCTAGCTGTAGGTTTTTTGTAGATACTTCTTATCAAGTTGAGTAAGTTCCCCTATATTATAGTTTAATGAGTTTTTCTCTTGAATGGGTATTGGATTTTGTGAAATACTTTTTCTGTATCAGTTGATAAGATCATATGATTTTCCTTGTTTAGTCTGTTGACAGTAGTGGATTGCATTGATTTTTTTGAAGGTTGAACTGGGTTTGCATACCTGAAATTAATTCCACTTGATCATAGTTTGTAATTCTTTTTATATGTTGCTAGATTTGATATGCTGATATTTGTTGATGATTTTTACATTTAAATTCATGAGAAATATTGTTATTTAGATTTATTTTTATTTACTGTCTTTATGTGTTTTTGTATCAAGGTAAAACTGGCCTTATAACTTGGGAAGTATTCTCTCCTCTTCTATTTTCTGGAATAGTTTGTGTAAAATTCATGTTAATCCTTTTAAAAGTGTTCTGTAGAATTTGCCAGAGAAACCATCTGGGACTGGAGATTTGGGCGGGGGCGGGGGGAGCTTTTAAAGTACAGATTCAGTTTCCAAAATAATTGTGAGACTATTCAGATGGTATGTTAGGGTAGGATATAGGCATGTCCTTTTATTTTTCTGTTTTCTCTGTTTCCACTGTTTCCCTTTTTTTACTTTTTTATGGGTAACGACCATTTTTTTATGATTCCATGTTGTCTATTTATAATGTTTTGGAGTATATTGATTTGTACAGTTTTTTTTTATACTTGTTGCCTTAGGTATTACATTGTACATATGTAAGTTACCGTACTTTACTGGCTTTGATGTTTACCACCGTGATGAAATGCAGAAACCTTCTAATTGTTTACCTTTACTCTCTCTACTTCTTTGTATAATTGTCTTAATTATATTGTTTCCTACATCAAATGGTGTTTTAATTTTTTGTTTTACTTTCAAACATGATTCAAGAAATCAGGTTTACTACTGATACATTCTTTCAGTTTTTCCTTCATCTGAGAATGCCTTTATTTACCTCTTCATTCTTGAGGAATATTTTCACTGAATATAGAATTTGCAATTGATAGTTCTTTCAGTCCCTGAAAAATGTGTCACTTCCTCCTAGTCAGCAATGTTTCAGATGAGAAATCTGCTGTCATTAGAATTTATGTTGCTCTGTGGATAATATATTTTTCCCTGTGGCTGCTTTCAATAATTTTTCTTTTCTTTTTTTTCCCTAGTGGTTTAATTATGATGCGTCTTAGCCTGGACTGGGGGGATATGTTTCCTAATTTCTTGAATCTGTAGTTTTATGTCTTTCACTAAGTTTGGCTAGTTTTCAGCCATTCTTTCTTCGAATATTTCTTTAGTTTTACAGTCTCTTTCCTCTCCTTCTGGGACTCTGATGACATGTTACCTCTTTTATTATTGGCCCACAGGTCCCTGAGACTCTGTTCTTGTTCCCAGTGACACTTCCCCAGCAAAATTGGGGCACTACCTTTTACCATCTCCTTGGCTCCTCCTGGTGGTATAAGCTTATCTCTTCTTTGGACCCCACTGAACCAGGTAGAGGCAAAGTGAAGGGAGAACAACTCACACCACCATCTTGTTGGGGTAGGGTGTGGTGGAATCTTAGCTCCCTGCTATGCCCTGTTGATACCATGGCAAGGGGAAGGGAGATCCAAGTGCCAAGTAAATCTGCCTTCCAGCACTTCATTTTGCTGCGTTAATGTTGGTTGGGTGGAAGCTCAGCTTTCTACCGGGACCTGCTGGTACTGGTCGAGGGGGAGAACAGAATGTTGAGTAGTTTCTATTTCACACTCTGCCTTTGATGCTGAATGGAAGTGGAGGCTGTGCTCTCCATTGGGCCCCGCTGACCCTGGGGGTAGGGAGGACCACTGTCTACTAGTTCTGACTCGTACTGCCTCATTCAGTCTCATTGCTGCTCAGTTGGTATGGTTCATCTTCCCACTGGGCCACACTGACAGTAGGGTTGGGGGAAAATGGAGTGATGAACAACTCCAGTTCCTGCTGTCTTATTTAGTCCTCTCAATGCCAGTTGGAGGTGGAAGTTCAGCTCACCATTCACCTTTGCTGACACTACTTTGGTGGGGGAATTGGACCACTATCAGCTTCTGTTAGTTGGCAGTGGAGTTTCAGCTCCCTGCTTACCTTATTGAAACCATAGGCACAGGGTTTCCACTGATCTTCGGCTGGAAAAGAGTGAATATTTTCAAAAAGATTTTCTGTTTTGTTAGGCTATTCTTTTCCCTGTCCTTTGGCTTGGCAAAACAGGTTTTGCTCATGCCTATTTTGTTTCTGGCTCTTGGTCCTGGGTTGGAGGCTTGTATAGCATTCTGTCTGGAGTATAATAAGGAAACCTAGAGAAGTCACTGCTGTGCTGCTTTTTAAGTCTCAGGGTCTCTTGGCAGTCCTACTTCTTTCTGTCTCTTAAAATCTTCCTAAGTTTATTTTGTTTGTTTTGTCGAGGGCTTTCTCTTGTAAGGAGGAGGACGTGGAGGTGAAGGTGGGCTACTCCACCTTGGCCACAACTGGAAGTCTTCATATTAATTTTGAAAGACTACAATTAGCCAATAAGATTTAAAAATTGTAGCTGTATACATCGCTATAAACATATATATCTCAGGCTGTGACATTTTGAAACATTTCAGTGAAAGATTCTTATTTATGTTAGGCTATTTTGCTGTGTGAACTTTGGGCACAGGTCCTCAGTTTCCTTGTATATTTGGTGAAATACTGGATTAGATCCTCTAGGGTTCCTTCAGTTAACAGTCTATAGTCTTAATAGTTTTTTTTTTAAGTCAAATGTACTAGGATAGAGAAAAGAACTTGGACTTTGGAGGTAGGCCTGTGTTTGGATTCTGAAAGATAGAGAGGCAATTTTTAATGTAGCCATTGGGACATGGACACCAGAACCAGTTTGCCTGGACTTGCATCTTGGCTTTACCTTTTCTGGGTGTGCGACCTTGGGAAATTACTTAATCTCTCTTTGTCTCATTTTTTGAATGACAGATGGGGTAAATGAAATGACAAATGATAGATTTTATCAATGATAAATTTGGGATGATAGTACTAGTATTACAGGGTTGTTGTGAAGACTAAGAATTATTCTGTGTAAAACACTTGGAACAGTGTTAGCATATAGTATACACCATATAAATGTTTATTATTACTTTCTGACTCTCTGGCCTTATGTCAGTCTTAATCTGAATCTCAGTTTTGTCATTTGTAAAATAGGGAAAATTATACCTACTCACAGTGTGGTTGTATTAGACATTACACATGTACATACACACACACACTGTGCCTTGCATGATAATTAGTGTCATGCTCGTATATTAGTTACATTTAATGGGAATTAGATTGGAAATGTTTTTATTTTATAGATTTTTGAAAATATCATCTAAAGAAATCTTGATTTCTTTCCTTTCCTCAATTGCACAGAACGGAAAGATGCGGAAGGATGGGAGACTGTTCAAAGAGGAAGGCCTGTTCGTTCACGATCAACAGCAGTGATGACAAAAGTTTCAGTAGCAACAGAAACATTAAGGTCAAAGGATGACAGTGATAAAGAAAACATACATCTTTTACCTGATGAAAGCATACAGAAAAGTGAATTTGCTGGAGATGGACCTTCCAATACTATAGAGTCTCGGTCCAAAGACGCCTTACACTCTTGTGACCATCCTCTTGCTGAAAGGACCCAGGTAGTACATTCTGAAAATCTCTTTTACTGCCTTTTTATAAAGGATATGTCTATGCTGGAATGCCTTATTTTCCTATTTAACTTTTTATTGTGAAATATTTCAGATTTCCAGAAAAGTTGCATGAGTGAACAATGAACCCTCCTGTACCCTTTACCTAGATTCACAGATTAACATTTGCCTCATTTTTTTCTTTTCTCTCTATATCGATGCATCACAAACACATTGCATGCTAAACATTTGAGAGTAATATGCAAACATCATAACCATTCACTTTAAATATTATAGCACGTACCTCCAAGGAATAAAGAAACTCTTACTTAACCATTTTAATTGTAAAATGAGGGAATTTAGCATCTATATAGTGTTTTCATCTAATCTATAATTCATATTCATGTCCCAGTAATTTCCTTATAGAATTTTTTCCCTGAGCCAGGATCCAATCTGGAATCACACATTGTATTTAGCTTTTTTTTTTTTTTTTTTTTTTAACATCTTTCACCTGGGACAGTTTTTCAGTTTGTCTTTCACTGTTCATGTTTTTGAAGAGTATATTGCATTTCTCTTTTTGTAGAATGTATTTCAGTTAATTCATTACCCAAGTTAGCTTATCCATTTTTGACAGAAATAAAGTGATTGCCCTTAGAGGGCTTCTAAAGGTGTATGATATTAATTTGCCCAAGTTTGTTGATGACTTGTTTTAAGTGATATCCTACTGCTTCATTTGGAGTGTTATTAAAAATGGTGATGAGGGGCACCTGGCTGGCTCAGTCGGTAAGTGTCTGCCTTTGGTTCAGGGCATGATCCCAGGGTCCTGGAATCGAGTCCCGCATCGGGCTCCCTCCTCCACTGGGAGCCTGCTTCTTCCTCTCCCACTCCCCCTGCTTGTGTTCCCTCTCTCGCTGGCTGTCTCTCTCTCTGTCAAATAAATAAATAAAATCTTAAAAAAAAAATGGTGATGAAAATAAGGATCCTTAAGGACTTGCTCTCCTTTTACGTCCTGCAATTCAAGTGTAGAATAATTTGCTAATATTTAATACAGTTCTTTAAAACTGATATTCTCAGTATTTCTGCTGTTAGTCCATTTGAAATTTATTTTATTTATTTGATGAAGGAATCAATTTTTCAGGTGTTTGTTTACATAAAGATTCATGTTCAATTAGTATAATTTTACATAAAATGAAATATAAGAGATATTCTTTGACATGACACCAGGGGCTAAGTAGAAAAGTTGTAAAATAATTAAAATATTTCTGTTTAGTGTCTGCTTTTTAAAGTTTTCTCTCTTTACCTTTAGGATATTTATTTTTGTTGGAAACTGTACTCAACTTCCATGTTTTTCTTCTTAACGGTGATAATGGCTCTTAATTGTACATTGTTCCTGATGTTCTGCAACTCTTCAATGTCTGTGTGCCCATGTGAGATTGGCAGCTCCTTGTGAGCAGTATCTTATGTTGCCTTTTAATTTCCCACATTGTGGAGCAGAATCCTAAACACATAGGACACAATCAGTACTTTTGTTGGATATACTTTTAAGAAACCTTTTAATGTTAAACCGGAGGAAGAAATCTCTCTCTCTTTTTAAAATTTGGTTTTCTTTTTTTCTTTTTTTTTAAGATTTATTTATTTATTAGAGCGAGCCTGTGTGAGTGGGGGGGAGGGGCAGAGGGAGAAGGAGAGAATCTCAGGCTGACTCCCTGCTGAGTGCAGAGCCCTACGTAGGGCTTGAGCTCATGATCCTGAGATCATCACCTGAACTGAGATCAAGAGTCAGACATTTAACCTTCTGAGCCACCCAGGTGGCCCAAGAAATCTTTTATATCACTTAACATATAGTTCAGCTTCATTCATCCTAATTTTTATGGCCTGTACTTGGGACTGCATCTTGGTAATAGCATTTTGAATTTTGGCCTGACTGGTTTTTAGTTCTTTTATCTCT
The DNA here is from genome assembly GCF_017311325.1 of Ursus maritimus. Lineage (NCBI taxonomy): Eukaryota > Metazoa > Chordata > Mammalia > Carnivora > Ursidae > Ursus > Ursus maritimus. The sequence continues at coordinate 27,743,129 of NW_024425230.1, read as the reverse complement.
ACAGTAAGGGGTTCTCTAGTGTCTTCTATGCTTTTTTTCAAGCGAAGCCAGTATCTTTATAATCGTTGTTTTAAATTCTAGTTCAGACATCTTACTTATATCCGTATTGATTAAATCCCTGGCAGTGAGTACTACCTCCTGTTCTTTCTTTTCTTGTGAATTTTTCCATCTTATCATTTTGTCCAGTAAAGAAAAGAAAGAGGAAAACCAACAATAACAACAAAGACAACAGAAAAAAAAATCACTTAACACCTAGCATTTTTGCTAACATATATTTTAGCTATAAAATTTAACAATATAATAATTACATTGGTTTTGTGTAATGAATAAACTTACATGATTTTGGGATTTTAGGAATAATCCATACATACAGTTTTTGAGTAATTAAAGTATTGCTAAAATATTTCAATATAAAGAGTTCGTTGCTATTGGTGTCCAAGCCAGTGGATAACATTTGTTTTTTCCACTGTCCTCCTAAAAATAGAATTAGCATATTTATATATTTTTTTCAACATTACTTTATAGTTTAGCTTTGATTTTGTTGTATAAATGATACTGATTTTTTAATAAACAGGGTTGGCTATATTGTAAACATCAGTAATGCTAATATAAATATTGCCAAGAAGATTATAAACTATGGTGACTAATGTATAGATAATGTCGATAGTAATATAAACAATGTGATATAGCTTAAATAATACACTAAAATCAACACTTTGAGACACTTAAGTTTTGACCAATAGTAAAATTTTTAAAGTAGTTTATAAGACTTGACAAAGTTTAATATTTATATAAATAATCAAACTGGGAGTTTTATAGCCAGTGCACTATTTATCTAATGTTTATTTAAATAGTGATGTGAATGGGTTTTAATTCATAATTTTAGATTTTAGTTCTACTTGGAGCTCATTACTCTGAATATAATTGGAAAACACAGCAGTATTCTTTCTGTACTCCATTGTAATGTGAAAATAAAAACTTGTTTCTATTTACTAAATTGGAAAGTTGAAAAAATGTATATGTATTTGGCCTCAGACAGTATTTTATTTGACTTAGTTTTCCTATTTCTGTTAGTTGTGTGTTAAATATTCCTAAAGGGCATTGGGGAGGATATGGAAATCTAGATAGGAATTACATGATACACTGTATTTTTTATGGTATATTTCTCTTTTAGATCTGAGAATTGGTATTGTGTACCATGTGGTTTTACATGAAAGATACTTTAAGGTTTGTTAATGTTATTTAAAGAGAGCAAGTGTCATGTTTTGAATAAAATGCCCTCAAGGTGGTGTATATTTTGGTGAAAAGTGCCTTCATTTGATATTAGAAATTCTATTAGAATTTAGAAATAGAATTTCTAATATCATTGGAAAAACCATTGGATAAACCATTGGAAAAACCATGTAAAGACCTTTAGTTATTTGAATGTAAGACAAAGTCTAGAATTTCTTTTGTGAGCTACGTAAAGTACTCATCAAGAATCAGCCTACTAAAATAAAATGTAATTACAATATAGTTTAATTTCATAAAGCGTTTCAGATAGTGCCCTATACATAGTAGGTGTGCAGATAAAATTTGTGACTGCTTAATTTTTTTTTTTTAACTTGAGACGTACAAAAAAGATGAATGAGTTGTCTATCAGCCAGTCAACTATTGCTTTAGTTGATAGGTTTAGTATGATCAGTTTTTCTAGAATGGAGTAGTTTGTGAGTATTTTTTATTATCTCTGATTAATTCTGTAAATGTGTTTTGTTAGTTCACAGTGAGTGCATTGGATGATGTCAAGAACTCTGACAGTAGTACTTTACAAGACAGTTCTGTGCGAACTTCTGAAATACCTGCTGTTCACATTGATACAGAGTGTGTTTCAATTACTCAGCAAGCTGACACACCTCCTTTGCGAGCAAATGACATATTTTTGGCAGAGAAAGCAGGGATAGAAAGTGAAATGGACCCTTCAGATATTTCAAATGTGAGTGCTGCTAACTTGGTAAGAACAACTTATCAGAATTCTGAGTAAATATATTAGAAGGGTATAAACCCTAATAATAATAATAAATTGTGTTGTGTATTATTTTACACTTTATAAAGCATTTTATATATATTATTTCATTTTAACATTTTATTCTTATAGCAACATTTTGATATAGTTAAGATTATTCTTGTTTTGTAGAGGAGGAAAATGAGACTGTCTAAATTAAATAATTATTGCTAAAATCATTCAATTTGTGATTTGATCAAATGTTCTTTAGTCTGGCATTAAGAAACTAAACCAGTAACAATAAAGTCTTCCATGCAACATCTAGCACTCTGATGGATGGGAAATGCTGCCTACTGGACTTTTAAAAATTCTCTTGTTAGTATGTTAGATAGCCTCTATCATTTGCTTGGAGTTGGTCTTTAAGATGAAATTTATTTACCATTCCTGTTGCAGAACATTTAAAAATGTGTTGATTTGGAATTACAGGTTTATGTTTTTGGATGACTACTTATTTGTCCTCATGTCTTTCTGTTTCCCACTTTAGTATTAAGATACTTGACCTGAGGGTAATCCAGAATGGGTCATTCTAGTTTAAAAGTAACTTTTAAAAAAAATAGGTACATATAAAGAGTTGTTGAGAAAAATTATTAAAATTTTATTTTTTAAGTAGCCACTATATACTATAGTTTTCTTCAAAACTTATTGCCTCATCATGCTGAAAGATGCTATCAACAGGGCACCTGGGTGGCTCAGTTAGTTAAGCAACTGCCTTCGGCTCAGGTCATGATCCTGGAGTCCCAGGATCGCGTTCCACATTGGGCTCCCTGTTCAGCATGGAGTCTGCTTCTGCCTCTGACCCTCCCCCCTCTCATGCTCTCTCTCTCTCTCAAATAAATAAATTTTTTAAAATCTTAAAAAAAAAAGATGTTATCAACAGGTGGTATTAGACCAAATTATACATTTTATAGACATAATAACATTAGATATAGATGAAACTTGATAAGGGTTAAGAGAAAAATAAGGGCTATAGTAATAAAAACATTTAAATTTTTAAAATAAGGAATAAAGAGCAAATTGTTTTTTAACTTGGCTCTTTCAGTGTGACTGTTTTTAAATGTTGAATATAATTGTGGTCATATAAATACTAGACTTAATGTATGGGATAGAAATTTATCATTTTTAGATTTTTTATTTTCATAGCTAGAAATCATATTAAATTATTTATTTTGTGAACTGACTCTGTGAGAATCAAATTTCAAAAGAGGAAAAAGATCCCATACTTAAATAAGCGTTAAATAAGTATTTAAAAATTCTTCTTTCATCCATTTTATTTTGATCACATATGTAAATAAGCTTGTGGTAGAATATTAAAGCTCTTGATTATTTTAAGGTTCAGATTTACATACTTTATGTATTCTGCTTTAAATATGAATGTAAGTATATTCTTGAGGAATTTTAACTAAACTAAGATTTTAAAAAATTTTGTTTTTGGATTTGTCATGGCAGAGATGTCTTTGGCTTGCTCTAGATATGTACCTCTTTGTTTAGGTTCTCAGTGGGGGATTATAGAGAAATGCTGCAGTGATGAGAGAACTGTTTTCTTTTCTTTCTTAATACAGTATCGGCATGTAGCTGGTTAAAGGTAAAAATTCTGCAGTTCTCTTAATGAACAGAAATTTTGGTAAAAAATGTCTGTTAGAACCTTTCTGTTTAAGGTCAACTTTTGCCACTATTATAAATATGTGCCAGTATAAAAACTAGCTACAATGGATGTATATTTTTAGATTTACTAAAATTTCACATTTTATTGAAAATTTGGAAATTAAAAAAATAATGATATATGTAGATATTTATTTGAATTTCACAGTGTGAAAATAGTAGAAGTTGTATATGGATAATTGAATCATTATTTCATCCATAAGCTCTGCTACTACATTAAAATCTTTTCAGGTCTTCAGAGACTAAATAGAAATGTACTCTGGGGAAGATAAAATTAGGAGAGCAAATAGGCTCATGTAAGAACTTACTTTCTGCAAAGTTATATATATTCAACTTTAATATTCGGATTTTTAAATTGTTCTTAAGTTGTAAGGTCTTTGTTGCACACCAACAACAGTTTGTATGATATTCCAGGGGAGAAAAGGTTTATAATGCAAAGAATTAGTCTCTCATCTAAACCGCCCCCTCCACTTTCCCGGTTCTGTTCCCCAGGGGCAATCTTTTGTGTTTTGGTCGGGCAGATTATCAAGATGGGAGGTGGAAGGGGGGAAGGGAAGGGAAAGCATTAATAAAGGTATCAGTGCCCATCTCCACTCCAGACCAATTCCGTTACAAGTTGGGGCTCAAGCGTTTGCATATTTTAATACCTCTGTTGAGATATAATTGATTTTCAGTAAACTTCAGGTATCTAAAATATACAAATTGTTAAAATTTGTCAAGAAATGAACATACTGATTGCCTCCAGAAGTTTTCAGATTTCCCTTAGTTATCTCTCCTTTCTGTCCTTCCCGGTATTTCCTTACCAGGTCATCACTGTTCTGCTGTCATTATATATTGATTGGCACTTTCAGAACTTTATGTAAATAGAGTAATATCATCTTCTGTTTGGCTTCTTTTACTCAGCATTATTGTTTTGAGGTTCATCCATGTAGTTGTGTGTACTAATCGTTCTTTTTACTGACTTTAGGAGTATTCTGTTGTATGCGTGTAACACAGTATGTTCATCCACACGCAGTGTTCATCCATTCAGTTGTGGACAGATGTTTGGGTCATTTCCAGTTTCTCTGTTATGAACAATTGCACCATGAATGTTTGTCTTTGTTTTGAACATATGTTTTTGTTTCTTCTACAAAGATACCTAGAGATCAGTTTTGTTGAGAGTATTGTTCGGGTCTCTTAGATCCATGTCAGTTTTCATGTTCTATCAGTTCTATCTACCCCTTGAGAAAGGGGTATTGAAATCTCTGAATATAACTGTGAAACTGTTTTGTTTTTTAAACAACTCTATTGAGATAAAATGTACGTAACATACAATTTACCTATTTAAATTTTACAATTCTATATTTTTCAGTATATTCACAGTTTTGCAACAATCACCATGATCTGTTTTAGGACCCTTTCATCACTAGAGAAAGAAACCCAGTACCTATTAGCAGTCACTCCGTTTCACCCCACCCTTCCAACCCTAGATAACTACAGATCTGCTTTCTGTCTCTGTAGATTTGTCTGTTCTGAACATTTCATGGAAATGGAATATAATATGTGGTCTTTTGTGACTGGTTTTTTTCACAGGGTGTGATGTTTTCAAGGTTCATTGATGTTTTAGCCTTCATTCCTTTTTGTGGCCAAAAAATATTCCATTGTATAGATATGCCACATGTTATTCATTCATCAGTTGAAGGACATCTGGGCTGTGTTCGTTCTTTGGCTGCTATAAATTATGCTGCTTTAAATATTTGTATATACATTTTCATGTGGATATATGGTTTCGTTTCTCTGGGGTAAATATCTAGGAGTGGAATTGTTGGGTCATATGGTAACTTTATGTTTCACCTTTTTGAGGAATTATCAGACTGTTTTACAAACTGGCAGCACCTTTTTACATTCCCATTAAGTTTATTTACTTTTGCAGTTCGATCCATTTCTGCTTCATGTATTTTGAATCTCTGTTATTAAGTCCATAAATGGTTAGGTTTGTTTTGTCTTTTTGATGAATTAGCCCTTTTATCATTATGAAATGACCTTTTTTATCTCTCCTGATATTTTTGCTCTGAAATCTGTGTCTGATATTAATTCTTAAGTTTCCTTTTGATTAGTGTTAGCATTGTAGCACTTTCACTTGTAATCTGTTTATATTCTGATATTTCAATTAAGTTTCTTTGGGGCCGCATATGTTTGGATCTTGCTTTCTATCCCATTTGACAATGTCTATTAATTGATGTATTTAGACTATTCCAGTCTAAACTATTGATTATTGATACGGTTCCTTTAAATATACCATCTTAACGATTTGTTTTCTCTTTGTCTCATCTGTTCTTCATCCCCTTTTTCTTCTCTTTCTCCCTTCTTTTGGATTAATCATGTTTGATAATTCCATTTTATCTCCTTTGTTGGCTTATTAGTCGTTAATCTTTATTTTGTTATTTCAGTGTTTACTTTAGAGTTTCTAGTACACATTTTTAGTTTATCATATGGATTTATTAATGATTTGGATGCATATTATTTGTATTTTTTCTAATGCATATTTTTAAGTTAGATACATATGTTCAGAAAGTAACATCACCATTACAGAATAACATCTTTCTGTGTTCCCTTTATATATTTTTCTTTTGTTTTAAAGATATTTGATCTACAACTGTTTTGAATTTTGGCACTCAAACTAAATTCATACTTGACATTAATAGTACCTGTTATTTGTATAACTTCACAGTTTCTCATACATAGCAGTCTGATAAAGAAGGTAAGTCATGGATTATCGTACCATTTTGTGGAAGACAGAATATGCTCTTGGTTTTAAGAAACTTCCAAGTCACACAGGTAGCAAGTGGTTGAACCTATACTGAACCCCATGTTTTATAATTCCAGATCAATGCTACTTTTTGTATTCTGTTGAGTGTGTCCTTAGAACATAAAGAAAAAAATGATTACTTAACTTTCCACTCAACTGATGATTCTTTTGTTTGTTTATTTTTAACTTTATAGTCCATGGCAGAAGTTCTTGCTAAAAAAGAAGAGCTAGCAGATCGTCTAGAAAAAGCCAATGAAGAAGCCATTGCTAGTGCAATTGCTGAAGAGGAGCAGTTAACCAGAGAAATTGAAGCAGAAGAAAACAATGATATTAATATTGAAACTGACAACGATAGTGATTTTTCTGTGAGCTTTTATTTATTAAGTTTTTTTTAAAATTCCACTGTAGTTAACATACAGTATTATATTAGTGTCAGGTGTACAATATAGTGATCCAGCAATTCTCTGCATTATTCATTGCTCATCATGATAAGTGTACTGTTAATCCCCTTCACCTGTTTCATCCCCCCGACCTCTGATATACTTTATTTTAAATGAGTACCCCCAGTTAAAGGTGTTTTTTTTTCCCCACAAGAACATTTTTTACTTGAAGCATACTGTAGAACACATGTTCTAAAAAATATATATAAAACATTCCATCTAAGAAAAATAGAATACACATTTTCTTTACACACAGAAGAATCCCCTGGCTAAATCACATAAAAAGAGACATAACAAATATTACAAATTTAAGAAGACTGAGATCATACCAAGTATATTTTCTATGCACAATGATACAAAACTAAAGATCAACAATAAAACAAAGTTGGAAAATCTACAATGTAAATATTAAACAACACACTACTACACAAGCAGTGGGCCAAATAAGAAATCAAATGGCAAATCAAAATATGTCCCAAAACAAAAGAAGAAGAAAACACTATGTTCCAAAACCTATGCATCAGCAAAAGCAGATGTCAGAGTGAAATGTATGTTATAAATACTTGTATTAAGAAAAATAGTTGAAGTAACCAACATTACACCACAAGGAAGCAGAAAAAGAAGAAACTTAGCTGAAATTTAGTAGAGGAGAGAAATAACAAAGAAAAATCAGAAATAAATAAAATAAAGGCCAGAATAAATAACATAACATTGAAAGTCATGACCAGTTTCTTCCCCCCAAAAAGAAACAGAATTGGCAATGCTTTAACTGTATTAACTAAGAAAAAAAAAAGACTCAAAAACCAAAATGAGAAATGGAAGAGAAAACAATACAACAGACAATAATAGATTACTATAAACAATTATATACTAACAAACCAGATAACTTAGGAGAAAAACCAAACAGATAATTCCTAAAAACGCACAAGTTACCAAGGTTGAATCATGAAACTTGAATCCAGAAAGTAGGAAATCTTAGGCTCATAACAAGAATGAAAGTTGAATTGCGAATCAGAAATCTCCGAGCAGAGAAAAGCCCAAGACCACATGCTTTCATTGGTGAATTCTACCAAATATTAAAAAAAAAAATTAATGACGATATTTGTCAAAATCTTACAAATAATGGAATAGAACACATTCAGAATCACTCCATGAGGCCAGTACTACCCTGATACCAAAAAAGGATAAAAACAATACAAGAAAAAAAGTGTGGTTTGTCTGATATAAGTATTGTGTGAAAAATGTTTTTCCACCCCTCACTTTGAATCTGCAAGTGTCTTTAGGTTTAAAATGAATCTCTTGTAGGCAGCATATAGATGGCACTTGTTTTTTCAATCCATTCTGACACCCTGTTTCTTTTGACTGGAGTATTTGGTCTATTTACAGTCAAAGTAATTCTTGATAGATACATATTGCCATTTTATTACTTGTTTCGTTCCTTCTGGAGACTTTCTCTGAACCTTTCTTGTCTTTGTCACTTTTGGTCTCTCCTTTGCACTGAAAGAGTCCCCTTTAATAATTCTTGCAGGGCTGGTTTAGAGGTCGTGAACTCATTTAGTTTTCATTTATCTGCGAAGCTCTTTATCTCTTCTATTCTAAATTATAGCCTTGTTGGATAGAGTACTCGTGGCTGCAGATTTTTTCCATTTAGCACACTGACTATAGCATGCCACTGCCTTCTGACATGTGAGGTTTCTGTTGAGAAATTTCCAGCTAGCCTTATGGGTTTTCCCTTGTAAGTTAAAGACTTTTTTTGTCTTGCTGCTTTTAAGATTTTTTTCTTTATCACTATATTTTGCAAATTTAATTACAGTCTATCTTGGTGTTGGCCTGCTTTTGTTGATTTTGATTGGAATTTTCTGTGTGTCCTAGATTTGGATGTCTGTTTCCTTCCCCAGATTAGGGAAGTTTTCTGCTATTATTTCTTGAGATAGATTTTCTGTCCCTTTTTCCCTCTCTTCTTCTGTTACTCCTATCATACAGATGTTTTTACATTTGATGGAGTCACTGAGTTCCTAAATCTATTCTTGTGTTGCATAATTCTTCTTTCTCTTTTGTTCGGTTTCATTATTGCCCATTATTTTATCTTTGAGGTCACTAATTCATTCCTGTGCTTCTTCCATTCTGCTATTCATTGCATCAAGCCTGTTTCCAATCTCATTTATTTCATTCTTCATTTCTGATTGATTCTTTTTTTAAACTCTTTTATCTCTGTTGTAAGGGTCTCACTGATGTCTTCTTTTCTTAAGCCCTGTGAGTATCCTTATGATTGTTGCTTTAAATTTTCTATCAGGCATGTTACTTATGTCTCTTTTGCTTAGATCTCTGGCCATGGCCTTATCTTGTTCTTTCATTTGGGATAAATTTCTCTGTCTTGGCATTTTGTCTAAGTGTCTGCCTTCTTCTCTGTGTTAAAAAAAGCCAGTTATGTCTCCTTCTCCTGAAAGTAGTAGCCTTCTGAAGAAGAGGTCATGTCATGCCTCGGGTCTGAAACTTCACGGAGTGTCTCAGGTATGTGCTGTGTGTGCTCTGCTGTTGTGTTTTGGCTGCTCTGTTCTTCAGGCCAGTTGTCTGCAGAGGCTCTCTTTGCCTGCTGGGGGCAGTGTTCGATCCTTGGCCTGAATGTGGCAAGTTTTAACTAGATGTGCTCTGGTGTGCTTTTGAATTGAGACCTGACACCAACTCTACCAGAACTGAGACTTTGCAGAACTCTCTGGTCAGGAGATGTGATATGGGCAGGCATTTAGTAATCTTCTGTGGGTGGCCTACCATGCTAGGACTGAGGCAAGCTTGACTGAGAAGTGCAGTTCTGCCAGAGTGCAGGGATGTGGGGCTTGGTGTACGCAAATTAGGCAGCCAGTGTTGGTGCTGAGCTGCTTCCCTCAGGTGGCTCTGTGTTTATGCTGAGGGGTTGGGAAGAGAAATGGCTCCATCTAGCTCTTTTGTTCCCAGAGAGGCATCTCTGAATGCTGTGCTACAACTCGGGGAAGTGCTCTTAGAATAGCGAATAATCTCCCTACTGTGTGCCCCAGGTGTTCTTCAGATCACTATTTCCACACTGTCTGCCCCTGGTTTTTGCTTGCATTCTCTCCGGGAGCAGGGCTGTGCCCTCTGGGCTCTATCCCAGCCAAGCTTGCTAACTTTTAAAACTCCAAATCTTTAAGCACTGCTGGTGGCAAGAACTCACAAAATTCAGCCCCCTCTCATTTTCCAAGCCAAAGGCTTTGGCAAAACGTTCTCCTTGTGCATTCCCCTGTGTGTTTGTCTCTCTCTTGCCGTTACCTATGACCAGGGCTCCCTCCCCTCTGCAGTACCTGCGATCTGATCCATTTCTCCCCTAAACTATGTCTGTACTTCCTACCTTCTTCAGTGTGACCTCTTCTCTCCCTTTAGGTGTAGAGTTTGTCCTGTCAGTCTTCAGGCTGATTTCTGGGGGATGATTTGATAGTTATCTAGTTGTGCTCCTGGGACGAGATGAGCCTAGGGCCCTCCTACTTCACCACCACCTTGGGTTTGTTCTGTGACCTTTTAGAATTTTTAACATAATTGTTCAAAAAATTATATTTAGAAATAAAATTCATAGCGCCAGAAGGACTTAGAGTTGATATAAAAACAATAGGAAATCTTTCTTTAGCACTTTACCATTACAAAGTGTTTTTATATATAATGCATTTGCCAAGTTGGAAGTTGTTATTCTCATTTTACAGATCAATAAATTGAATCTTCAAAAAAGTAAGAACATTACTCATTGTAATTGCAGAGATTGAAATAGAATCTAAGGTATTTTACTTTTTCCTGTTCCACTAATAAAAAGCAAATGATACATGCTTTGCTATCAGTAAGCACTCAGGATATATATGTTGCTAAGAGGGACTTCTTACAGAATGGAAGTAGCTATAAATGTTTCACATATTTTTCTATTAAATTTTAATACCCAGAGAATAATCTTGAGCTCTTCTCATGTGTACTATGAATATGACAGAGTCATGCAGTAACAGTATGAGGCCAATATGTTTCTTTTAAATTTACTTCATTTGTGTCTGCCGTTAATGAAAAGTAGGTGTATCTTCCTTTTAAAATGTATAGACTATATTTTAACTTGGTGATTATTGTAACTATAAGAGATATCTAGCTTTTTTCTGGTTTTGAACTGTTTGTTAAGTGTGTTAGTAACAGGAAAATTACATCTGCAGTTCATTTTTTAAGGTTATAATTGTGTTCAAATATTTGTTTTTCATTTTTCCTTATTACATTTTAGGCCAGCATGGGCAGTGGGAGTGTGTCTTTCTGTGGTATGTCTATGGACTGGAATGATGTCCTTGCAGATTATGAAGGTATTCTGTGTGTGTGTGTGTGTGCGTGCAGCTAGAGTAATTTAAAGTAGATTATTTTAGTAAATGGAGTTTATGTATAAAATAAATAATTTGGAGTGGGAATGCTGATGCCTTTTAAAAGTCTGTTCTCAAATGTTGGTTTTATAGAACTATGTGGTTAAACAGTTACAGTGGTTTTCTTTTTTTCTGGGCAGCTCGTGAAACTTGGCGCCAAAGTACATCATGGGGGGATATTGTAGAGGAGGAACCTGCTAGACCTCCAGGCCATGGAATTCACATGCATGAAAAACTTTCCTCACCATCTCGTAAAAGGTCTGGCCTTTGAAAATTAATTTGAAATGTTTCACAGGAGGGAAACTAGCTACTCTTGACTATTAAGTAGAGTTGCTAAACAACATTTTAAGGCACATTACTCATGATAGTTACAGATTCATTGAAAAGTGACAACGTTTTCCTGAAATGTTAGGCCAGAATTAGTTCTGTATACTTTTTATATTTATTTTAGGAATGTTGAAGACTAAAGAAAATATTTTTGGCTTTATCATGTAAACATTTGTGTCTTCTGTCCATTTGTTTGTGTTAATAGAACAATTGCAGAATCTAAGAAGAAACATGAAGAAAAACAAATGAAAGCACAGCAGCTAAGGGAAAAGTTACGTGAAGAGAAAACGTTAAAGCTTCAGAAATTATTAGAAAGGGTGAGTTTTTAATATTTAGAAAACTCTAATAGCCTTAAATTGATGGGCTGATTTTTAACTTGACATTTTTTTTTTTTTTTTTTTTGGTCTAAGAGAAGCTAGCAAAACTATAAAAATAATTAAATTTTCTAGGAAACAAAAACATTTCTACCTGTTGAATTACAGAAGGTTACCTGCAACAAAGAAAAAAAATTGACATTTCTAAATTAGCTCATAATTTGATGTTTGCAGAGTTGGCATAGATTACTGAAGCTGCACTTTGTCTTTTGCCATTTTCATGTGGGTGTTTCTTCGGGGAGTCTTGTGGACAGTGTAGGATGAGTTGGTAGGATAGTTTGAGCCTCCGATTATCAGGTTTGAATAAGTGGGGCACTAATTGAATTTATAGAAGAGATTCTTAGAGTATTTAGAGTGTGTAACATCTGATCAGTGTGATACGGTGGGAAGAGCATGGGGTCTGGAGATGGCCAACCAGGTGTCAAATCCCGGTTTTACCATGTAATAAAATATGCCCTGGGCAAGTTACTTGACAATATTCCATTTCAGTTTCTTTATTTGTAAAATGACAATTATAATTATTAAATTGATATGATGATTAAATGTGGCAAGTATGTATAACAGTAGCATAGTGTTAGGATGGCTGTTGCTCATTGTATGGTCATTCTTATTGTTACTTCAACGTGGCAGATATAGGTGAGTACTGTATTATGTGCGCTGTATAACAAATGACCTCAAAACTTAGCCGCTTAAAACAACAGACGTTTATTAGCTCACAGTATCTGTGGGCAAGGAAACTGGGAGTTCCTTGCCTAGTGATTTTTATTTGGAGTTTCTCATGAGTTTGCAGTCATGCTGTTGGCTGGGGTCAGTCATTTGGAACTGAAGGATCCACTTTTGGAATCATTCATGTGGTTGTTAGGCAGACTTCAGGTCCTCTTTGCCAGTTGGCCATAGACTTCAGTTATTTGCCATGTGTGCCTTTTCACGTCCAAGTGTCCTCATGACATGGCCACTGGCTTCCCCACAGAAAATAGTCCAGGAGAAAGGGAGGAAAGGAGAAGGGGATGGAGATGGAGAGAAGGAAAGAACAAATGAGCTGCCAAACTTGAAGCTGCATTGCCTTTTCTAACCTGATATTGGAAGTGAAATGCCATACTTTTGCTGAATTCTATTAGTCACAATCCTGATGCAGTGTGGGAGGGAATTACAGAAGGATCTGAGTACCAGGTGACTGAGATTCTGGGAGCCATCTTGGAGTCTGTGTATTATAAGTACCTGTCACAACATGACAAAAGATACGTGACTGTTATAGTATAGGTGAGCTCCTTTGTTATCTTCTGTACTAGAAAGTAGTACTAATATGCAAAGGTGAAAAATATTTGCATTGGGGTGTCTGGCTGGCTCAGTCGGTGGAACATGCGAGAGACTTGATCTCAGGGTTGTGAGTTCAAGCTCCATGTTGGGTATAGGGATTACTTAAAAATAAAATCTTAAACAAATATTATTTACATTACTTATAATGTATATTTTAAATTTGGGAGAGGTAATTGGACCAAATAATCAAATATTTTTAAAAATGAGGTTTAATATAAGATTCTGTTTAATACAGTCTTTTCTAAGACTGGAAAAAGAAGGAAATCTGTGACTTTTCTCTTTATCTGGATCTCAAGAATTTGTCATTATTTTTATCTTTATCATTTAGAATGAATAAATCAAAATGAAAAGCAGACTCCATGTTGTAGGATTCTGTAAGAGTTAATATATTATTGAATTTTCAGCTTTAGAGAAATGCTGTAACACAACTGCAACTTTCCCTCTTACTGTGTCTTTTTTTTTTTAAGATTTTATTTAGTTATTTGGGGAGGGTGGGTGAGCATGAGTTGGCGGGGGGAGGGACAGTGGGAGAGGGAGAAGCAGACTCCCCGCTGAGCAGGGAGCCCAATGTGGGGCTCCATCCTAGGGCCCTGAGATCATAACCTGAGCGGAAGGCAGATGCTTAACCAACTGAGCCACCCACGCGCCCCTTATTATGTCTTTAAGACAAATAAAATTGTATAGTTTATTTTCTTATGTAATATAATCTCCAAGTATTCATGCAAACAGAATAATAAATTCTTGAAATTGTACAAGTTGTTAGAGGTTTTGGTTTAATTTTTCCATTAAGGTAAGTATCTGTTTGATTTTAATGATAAATCCACCTTCCATTTGTAAAATAGGTTATTGTTTCAGCACTGTTTTACATATGTGGTCTCATTACCAGAATTCTCTGTAGCTCACAGAATTGAACAGATACAGAATCCCGCTTTTTACAGGTGTGAAAACTGAATCCAGGGGAGGTGAAGTACTGTTTCCAGTGTTACATTACCGATAATTGGCTGACCAAAGGGCTTTAAAAATCTGTCCTCTAGCTCCTCATCCAGTGCTGTTTCTGCATCATACTTTTTTAGGTGATTAAACACATAATTATGTAGCTAAAATTCAACTGAAATGTTAGTTTTATTTCCACTCATGTTGAGCCAGCTTTTGATTTTTGCTAGCAGGTGACCAAGGTAGATTATGAACTCAAAACAGTCTGGCTTCCTAGTCTGTGTTCTAAATCATAAGTCATGCTCCTTTAGGTCTTTCTAGGTTCTAGACTTTGTAATTCCTAAGCTGTTTATCTGTTAAATTATTATGTCTGATTATCTCACTCTGTGTAGGAGAAAGATGTTCGGAAGTGGAAGGAAGAATTATTAGATCAACGACGCAGGATGATGGAAGAGAAATTACTTCATGCTGAATTTAAGCGAGAGGTGCAATTACAAGCAATTGTTAAAAAAGCACAAGAGGAAGAAGCGAAGGTATATCTTAGATGCTTTGAACGTTGAATTAGTTGCCCAAGTACTTTCTTCAGTTGTTAATATAAGAAGCTGATATGAAGTGATTATTCTGTGGCAGAATAATAGGCTCACTTAAAACTTATTAGGTGCAATATCATGTACTTAGAATAATCCTATGAGATACACATTAATTTTTTACAGCTTTTTTGAGGTGCAATTGACAGACAATAAATAACACATATGTAAAGCGTCAATTTGATGAGTTTTGACATGTATATATTCCTGAAACCTCAGCACAATGAAGATAATAAACAGTTCATCGCCCTCAGAAGTTTGCTCATGCTTCTTTGTATTCATTCCTTCCTCCAACTCTGTTACTGTGCAATTGCTGATCTGCTTTTTGTCACTATGGATGTTAGCATTTTCTAGAATTTTATATGAAAGGAATCATACAGTATATATTCTTTTCCTCTGGCATCTTTCACTCAACATAGTTATTTTGAATGTCATCCATACTGTTGTGTATATCAGTTCCTTTTCATTGCTGAGAAGTATACCATTGTATAGAAATACCATAATTTGTTAATCCCGTCACCTGTTGATAGGTATTTGTTTACTTTCTTGGTTTTTGGCCATTATAGATCTAGCTGCTGTGAACCATCATGTACAAGTCTTTGTGCAGATGTGTGCTTTCATTTTCTTGGGTAAATACCTAAGAATGAAATAGCAGAGCCTCATAATAGGTTTATATTTAACTTTTAAAGAAACAGTTTTCCGAAGTGGTTATTATATAGGTTTCCCCCACTATCTGAAAGTGGCATGTTCCTATGAAACCTTTTGTAATCCAGAATGGCATAAAGATGCAATTACCATTAATTTATATGGGAAATTTTTAGGTTTTTCTGATGTATTAGCACACATCTTGCTAATGGATACACAAAATAAATTGAGATAAAGCACAGATGTTCACAAACACAGTTCAAAACTATGGTGGCCTGACACTGAGATGCTGAGTGTAGTTCCTGGGGAGGGAGCTTGGCAGCGCCACTCTTGCTGTTTGGGTTGTGCTAACTCCGTAATGGCTCACTGCAAAACAAACACTGAACACGATTTTTGCTTTTGCTTTTTTTCATAAAGCAGAAATCCTCTTTGGATTTCTTTTGGTTGTGGAAACAAGTAATAATGTAGGTCTCTCATAAAAGCAAAGTGGTATAATGAGAACTTTTGAAAAGCAGGGTATATTTGTGGTGTTAGACATTCTTACCAGCAGTGGATGAGAGTTCTAATTAACAACATTCTCACCAACATTTGACATGGTTACACTTTGTGGTTTTAGCCACTCCATTTTAGTATGTGTGTATGGTATCTCATTTCGTTTTAATTTTCATTTTTGAACATCTTTTCATGTGCAGATTTCATATCTTTATCTCTTGTTTGGTGAAACGTGTGTTCAAACATCTTGTTCATTAAAGTTTGATTGTTTTATTATTAAGTTCTTTTTTTTTTAGCTTTACTGAGGTATAATTGACAAATAGTAAGGTACATAAAGTATACAGCATGATGCTTTGATATTCACATATGTATACATTGTGAAAGGATTCCCCTCATCAAGTTAAATAACACATCCATCACCTCACATATTTGTGTGTGTGTGTGTGTGTGTGTGTGTGTGAGAGAGAGAGAGAGAGAATGTTTAAGTTCTGTTCTCTTAGAGTATTTCAATTATACAATAGTGTTATCAACTATAGTCACCATGCTGTACATTAGATCCTCAGAACTTATTAATCTTGCAACTGAAAGTTTATACACTTTTACCAACCTCTCCCTGTTTCTTTCTCCACACTCAACCCCTGGCAGCCACTTTTCTACTACCATGCAGCATTTGTCTTTCTTTATGTGGCTCATTTAATTGAGCATATTGCCTTCCAGTTTCGTCCACATTGTCACAAATGAAAAGATTTCTTAGAGCGCCTCATGTATTTTCGGTATTAAGGTCTATGTTTTGCAAATACTTTCTTGTAGTCCTTGGATTGCCTTTTCCTTTTCCACTTTCTTCTTCTTCTTTTTTTTTTTTTTTTTAAGATTGATTTATTTGTCAGAGAGAGAGCAAGCATGAGCAGGGGGGCAGCAGGCAAAGACAGAGGCAGAAGGAGAAGCAGACTGAGCAGGGAGCCCAGTGCAGGACTTGATTCCAGGACCCTGGGATCATGACCAGAGCCGAAGGCAGATATGTAACTGACTGAGTCACCCAGGCGTCCTGCCTTTTCCTTTTCTTTTTTTTTTCTCTTTCTTTCTTTTTTTTTAAAGATTTTATTTATTTGTCAGTGAGAGAGTGAGCATGAGGTGGGGGAGGGGAAGAGGGAGAAGCAGGCTCTGTGCTGAGCAAAGAGCCTGATGTGGGACTCGATCCCAGGACAGTGGGATCGTGATCCCACCCGAAGGCAGACACTTAACCAACTGAGCCACCCAGGCATCCCTGCCTTTTCCTTTTCTTAAAAGTGTGTTTTGAAGTTTTAAAAATTGCTAAAGTCCAATTTATTAACTTTTTTTCTTCTATATTTTGTGTTTTTTGTGTACTATTTAAAAAATCTTTACCTAAATTTAAGGTCACTAAGATTTTCTCTTAATTTTTTTGTAGGAGTCTTAAATTTTACAATAAGGTCTGTTTTCCCTTTTGAGTTAAATTTTGTATATGGTGTGAGGTAGGGTTGAGGTTCATTTTTTTCATAGGGATATCCAATGTTCAAGTACCAATTGTTGAAAAGATTATCCTTTTTATATTAAATTGCCTTAGTACCCTTATTGAAAAGCTGTTTGCCATATATATGTATGGGTCTGTTTCTGCCTGTCTATTCTGTTTCATTTGTCTCTATGCCTGTTTTTACACCAATACCACTTTATCTTGATTACCATTATAATATCCTGTCCCATTGATGTATATATCTATTTAGTGCTTTGAAGTTTTCAGTGTGCAGAAGTCACCTTATTTAAATTTATTCCTAAGTATGTACTCTTGTAGACATGATTGTAAATTGGAATTGTTTTCTTAATGTCATTTTCAGACTGTTCATTACTAGTGCACAGAAATACAGTTGAATTTTATGTATTAGTCTTGTCTCTTGCAACCTTGCTTGAACTAGCTTTAGTTCTAATAGCTTTTTAGTGGATTCTTTCGGATTTTCTATATATAAGATCATGTTATCTGCAAATAGATACAGGTTTACTTCTTTTCCAACCTGGATGTCTTTGATTTGTTTTTCTTGCTTTTTGCTTTAGGCAGAACCTGAAATACAGTGTTGAATAGAAGTGGTAAATGTGGACATGACATCTTTGTTTTGTTCCCAGTCTTTAGGGGAGGTATTTAGTCTTTCATCATAAAGTATGATGTTAGGTGTGGGTTTTCATAGATGCCTTTCATCAGATTGAGGAAGTTCCTTTTTATTCCTATTTTGTTGTGTGCTTTTATCACAAAGAGATGTTGGATTTTGTCAAATTGTGTTTCTGCATCTGTTGCAAAATAATGTGGTTTTGTTTTTTGTTCTCTTGATAATTGCTATATTACATTAATTGAATTTCATGCTTTATATATTTGCCTAATTTTTTCGTTAAGGTGGGAGGGTACATCTGGACCTTGTCACGCCATCATGGCTGGAAGTGAAAGTTTTCAACTGTGTATTATTACTATCTGTGTCTTCTAGAGGAGCAATCTGAAGGCAGATTGTTGATGGTCACACAGCCAGCATTAAAAACCAGGTCTTTGTGGTTCCAAAGCCTCTGCTTTTACTACTGTGGTTTGGTTTAGTATTCTCATTTTTTGGCCTTTTTTTTCATATGAGTTAAATGAATTTTGATTTGTCAAATTGCTTAATATGTTTACTTTCATTATAATTTTATTAAGCCATAGTGGCTCCTATAAGCATATTAATCCAAAAACTACAGGTGAATGGTCAACTGCTGGGCATCTTTACCTGAGGCTATGAGCTGTCATTTGTAATTTTAAAATTCTTAATAATCAAGGTAAACTGAATCAAGAGTCCATACTAAAATTCTTGGAAGTATGAAACACTGCTTTAAAACCATCTACCAATTGCCACCCTGTCCGTCTCTTAATTTTTATTGCTTCTCTTCAAAAATCTGTGAAATTCCATTTTGAAATGTATTACATCAGGTCACCTGGGTGGCTCGGTCAGTTAAATGTCGGCCTTTGGCTCAGGTCATGATCGCAGGGCCCTGCTTGCTGCGGAGCCTGCTTCTCCCACTCCCTCTGCTCCTCCCCCCCTGCTCATGTTTTCTCTCTCTTAAATAAATAAAATCTTAAAAAAGAAATGTATTATATCTATAAAAAAAATAGACAATCTGGTTTTCTTCTTGTTCTCTCATTCATTTAAAAGTGTTATGACGGGGCACCTGGGTGGCTCAGTCAGTTAAGCATCTGCCTTCAGCTCAGGTCCTGGGATCAAGCCCCACATTGGGCTCCCTGCTTAGCGGGAAGTCTGCTTGTCCCTCTTCCTCTGTCTTCCCCCCACATGCTCGCTGTCTCTCAAGTAAATAAAATCTTTTTAAAAATGTTATGATTGAATTTTCTTAGGGTAATCACATAAATATCTAAAAAGTTTACGTGAACTATTGTCACATACTTTCATACCCAAACATAATTTATGAGACAGAATCTCTTCCTGCCTTTGATTTTGTCACATGCCAGTATTTTCCAAGGTTGCCTGATCATAACAGTCATCTGATTTCTAAGGTTTTTCTTTGCAGGGTCTTTCAGTAAGCTGGAGTGGAGCTTGGGGAACTTTATTTTTTTATAGGTCCTCCAGGTGATTGTTAAGATCAGGAACTTTGGTTCAACATTCATCCAAGAATTTGTTCCTTCTTCAAAAGTAATTTTTTGTCATGTTGACAACTGAAGTCTCTGGAGTTGGGTAAACTTGGATTCAGGTCCTGACTGTATCAATTAGTTAGCCGAATGGCCTTTGGCGTTATTTTACCTTTTACTCTATTCATTCATTTTTAAATTAGGCATAAGCTTACCTACATCTCAAAATTTTGATGAAAAGATTAAGTTAGTGTATGCATGTTTCGAAAGCAGTCAGTGCCATCTCTGGTATACTGTAAATACTTTGTAAAATATTAGAATTGTAGAGCACCACATCCTATTTATGTTCTATTTCTTAATTTTTCCTCAGTGCACTTTTGTTGTAGTATTACTAATCCAAGAGTACTAATAATCCAGTCATTTTTTCCTGTCTTTAAAAAATATATTTAAGTTCTACTAGAAATTTAATTCCCTTGAGTCATGTACCAAATATATTCATTTCAGATATAATTTTTTCTCATATATACTTATTGTGAATTCGTGGAGTAAATTAATAGTCATTTCAAATTCCTTCCTTCTTTTTTGTGTACATAGATGGTTGAAAATAAGTCACTGACTGGGGCATCTGGGTGGCTCATTCAGTCAAATGTCCTAGGATCAAGCCCTGCATCGGGCTCCCTGCTCAGCGGGGAGCCTGCTTCTCCCTTTTGCTCTGCCTGCTGCTTCCCTTGTGTGTGCTCTTGCTCTCTCTGTCTAATAAATAAATCAAATATTTTTTTAAAAAAAGGAAAAAAGAAAAGTCACTGACTGTTTAGTTGATAGCAACTATTACTGTAGCTTGAGTTATTCAGAACCTGATTTTATCTTAGATCTTTATTATTTAGTAGTATAAAATTGGCTTTTATTTTCAGTTTCTTAATGGTGTCACTGATTGATTTTCAGTTGTAACATCTACTCATAATTACACTTGATTGTAATTTTTTCATGAGAAAAAGATATCCTTTTCCTGATTTATGGCAGTAGCCCTTTTCCCTTGTGCTGTATACTCTTGCCTGCTCTTGGAATTTGCCTCATCATTTCTTGTGCCTCCTCGTTTGCTTCCTTCCTCTAGATTGCCTACTTGTGTACTCCCAATTGTGCAGATTGTTCATTCTGTCCTTCTGTAAATCTGCAGATTTCTTGGAAAGAGCAGGCCGAGCCAATTTCCAACACCTCATCATCCGTATTTTCTTGAATTTTTTATAATACCATTTTCCTCTGTGCTATATTGTATTTGCCTTTCAGAATGTTAACACTAAGTTTAAACGGCTATTCTGAATCTTTCCATTGTGAATGCTGTGAGGTACCTTTTTCTAGAGTATGCTGCACTATCTTGATTTTCTTTCTTTCTTTTTTTTTTTTTTTAAGATTTTATTTATTTATTTATTTGACAGAGAGAGAGAGACAGCCAGCGAGAGAGGGAACACAAGCAGGGGGAGTGGGAGAGGAAAAAGCAGGCTCCCAGCGGAGGAGCCTGATGCGGGGCTCGATCCCATAACGCCGGGATCACGCCCTGGGCCGAAGGCAGACGCTTAACGACTGAGCCACCCAGGCGCCCCATCTTGATTTTCCTTCTGCTTTTCTAACTAATCCTTTCCCGTCCTCCCTTTTTCTTTTGCTGCCTATGTTTTACCCACTTCACCCACTTCACTTGTTCTTTTCCTCCAGTATCGCAATCATTATCATTGCTTCAACTGTCATCTCTCTAGTGACTCCTAGATTTGCATCTTTAGCCCCATCCCCTCAATCTTTATTTTTTATTTTTAAATTTCTTTTGAACTTTAATTGCAGTTTAATTAACATACGGTATTATATTAATTTCAGGTGTACAGTGTAGTGATTCAGCTGTTCTATACATTGCTCAGTGCTCATCACCTGTTTCACCCATCCTCCAACCAGCTGCTGTCTGGCAACCACCGGATTGTTCTATTTAAGAGTCTGGGTTTTTTTTGTTTCTCTGTTTTTGTCTTTGTTCATTTGCTTTTTTTTTTTTTTTAATTACACATAGAAGTGAAATCACATGGTACTTGTTTTTCTTTGACTTATTTCACCTAGCATAATACTCTCTAGTTCTATCCATGTCATTGCAGATTGTAGGATTGTAGGGTAGTTTCTCTTTTTAACGTTTTGAGGAGCCTCCATACTGTCTTCCACAGTGGCTGCATCAGTTTGCATTCTCACCAGCAGTGTAAGAGCGTTCCCCCTTTGCATCCTTGCCTTTCTTGTTGATTTTAGCCATTCTGACTGGTGTTGGTGACATCTCATTGTAGTCTTGATTTGTATTTTACCTGATGATGCATGATGTTGAGCATCTTTTCGTGTGTCTGTTGGCCATCTGGATGTCTTCTTTGGAAAAATGTCTATTCATGTCTTCTGCCCATTTTTTAATGAATATTCATTTTTGGGTGTTGTGTTCTTTATATATTTTGGATACTAACCTTTATCAGATACATCCTTTGCAAATATCTTCTCCCATTCCATATGTTCCCTTTTAGTTTTGTTGATTATTTCCTTCACTGTGCAGAAACTTTTTATTTTGATGAAGTCCCAATAGTTTATATTTGCTTTTGTTTCCCTTGCCTGAGGAGACATATCTAGTAAGAAGTTGTTGTGGCCCATGTCAAAGAAATTACTGCCTGTAATCTCCACTAAGATTTTTATGGTCTCACATTTAGATCTTTAATCCATTTTGAATTTCTGTTCATGTATGGTGTAAGAGAGTTTTCCAGTTTCATTCTTCTTCATGTTGCTGTCTGGTTTTCCCAACACCATGTGTTGATGAGTCTCTTTTTTCCACTGGATATTCTCTCCTGTTTTGTCCAAGATTAATTGACCATATATTTGTGGGTTCATTTCTGGATTATCCATTCTGTTCCATTGATCCATGTGTCTGTGTTTATGCCAGTATCATACTGCCTTGATCACTACAGCTTTGTAATATAGCTTGAAGTCTGGAGTTGTAACACCTCCAGCTTTGCTTTTCTTCTTCCAGACTGTTTTGGCTATTCAGGGTCTTTTGTGGTTCCATGCAAATTTTAGTATTGTTTGTTCTAGCTCTGTAGAAAATGCTAGTGCTATTATGATAGGGGTTGTATTAAATGTGTAGATTGCTTTAAGAAGCTTTCATTTATTTTTATTTTTTTAAAAAAATGTAATTTAAATTCATTATCGTTAACATATAGTGTATTATTAGTTTCAGGGTGCTTTGAGAAGCTTTTAAATTTGATGTAATCCCAGTACTTTATTTTTGCTTTTGTTTCCCTTGCCTCAGGAGACCTACCTAGAAAAATGTTATTACAGCTGATGTTTGAGAAATTACTGCCTTTTTTCTCCTCTAGAATTTTTATGAATTTAGGTCTCACATTTAGGTTTTTAATCCGTTTTGAGTTTATTTTTGTGTGTGGTGTAAGAAAGTGGTCCAGTTTTATTCTTTAGGATGTAGCTGTCTAGTTTTCCTAGCACCATTTGTTGAAGAGACTGTGTTTTTCCAATGTATATTCTTGCCTCCTTTGTCAAAGATTAATTGATTGTATAATCATGGGTTTATTTCTGGGCTCTGTCTTGTGTTCCATTCATCTGTGTATCTGTTTTTGTGTCAGTACCATACTGTTTTGATTTCTACAGCTTCATATTACATCTTGAAATCTGGGTTTGTGATACCTCCAGTTGTTCTTTTTCAAGATTGCTTTGGCTATTTGTGGTCTTATGTGGTTCCTCACAAATTTTAGGATTATTTCTTCTAATTCTGAGAAAAATGTTGTTGGTACTTTGATAGGGATTGCATTAATGGGTAGTATGGACATTTTAACAATATTTCTTCTCCCAGTCCATAAACATGAGTATCTTTCCATTTGTTTGTGTCATCTTCAATTTCTTTATCAATGTTTTATAGTTTTCAGAAGGTCTTTGACCTTTTTGGCTACGTTTATTCCCAGGTATTTTATTATTTGTGGTGCAGTTATAAATGGGATTATTTTCTTAATTTCTCTTTTGGCTTCTTCATTATTAGTGTATAGAAGTGCAAAGGATTTTCGTGTATTGATTTTGTATCCTGCGACTTTATGGAATTCATTTATCAGTTGTTGTAGTTTTTTTGTGACGCCTTTAGGGTTTTCTATATATAGTATTATATTATCTGCAAGTAGGGAATGTTTTAGTTCTTCCTTACCAATTTCTTTCTTGTCCGATCACGGTGGCTAGGACTTCCAGGACTATGTTGAATGAAAGTGGTGAGAGTGGACATCCTTGTCTTGTTCCTGACCTAAGGGGAAAAGCTCTCAGCTTCTCACCATTGAGTATGATGTTTGCTGTGGGTTTTTCATAGATAGCCTTTATTATGTTGAGGTATATTCCCTGTAAACCTACTATGTTGAGAGCTTTTACCATAAGTGTATGCTGTACTTTTGCAAATGCTCTTTTTCATCTGTTGAAATGATGATATAATTTTCATCCTTTCTCTTATTGATGGATGTATCAAGTTGATTGATTTGTGAATATCGAATCACCCTTGCATCCCAGGAATAAATCCCAGTTAATCGTGGCGAATGATGTTTTAATATATTGTTGAATTCGCTGATATTTTGTTGAGGATTTTTTCGTGTGTGTTCGTCAGAGATACTGCCCTGTAGTTCTCTTTTTTTTGTAGTGTTTTTATGCAGTTTTGGTGTCAGGATAGTGTTGGCCTCATAGAATGGAATTGGAAGGTTTTCTTACTCTTCTTCTTCTTTTTTTTTTTTTGGAACACCTTGAGAAGTATAGGTATTAACTCTTCTTTAAATGCTTAAACTTCATTGCTGGTAATCAGCCTGTTCAAATTTTCTATTTCTCCCTGATTCAGTTTTGGTAGATTATAATTTTCTAGGAATTTATCCATTTCTTCTATGTTGTCCAGTTTGTTCGCATATAATTTTTCATAATATATTCTTATAATCCTTTTATAATTCTTTGTATTTCTTTTGTGTCAGTTCCTTCTCTTTCATTTCGGATTTTGTTTGAATTCTTTTTTTTTTTTTTTTTGATGTGTCTGGCTCAAATTTTATCAATTTTGATGATCTTGTCAAACAACCAGCTCCTGGTTTCACTGATCTGTTCTATGGTTTTCTTAGCTTCTATTTAATTTATTTCTGCTTATAATCTTTATTGTTTCTTTTCTTGTACTGTTTTTTAAATTTTGTTTGTTCTTTTTCTAGCTCTGTTAAGTGTAAGTTCAGGTTGTTTATTTGACCTTTTTCTTGTTTCTTGAGGTAGGCCTGCCTGTACTGTTACAAACTTCCCCCTTAGAAGAGCTTTTGCTGTATCACAAAGATTTTGGACTGTTGTGTTTTCACTTACTTCCGTGTATTTTTTAATTTTCTCTTTGATTTCTTAGTTGACCGTTCATTGTTTAGTAACATGTTATTTAACTTCCATGTTTTTCTGTTCTTTCCAGATTTTTTCTTGTGTTTGATTTCTAGTTTCATAGTGTTGTGGTTGGAAAAGATGCATGGCATGACTTCGGTCTTTTGGAATTTGTTGAGACTTGTTTTGTGGCCACAACCGATGTTTGGAGTCAGTTACCTATTGCTTGATGATTGTATTCAGTGGAACTCACCAGCTCACCGCTTCTATCTCCCAAACCATCTGCTTTTCCTGCAATATGTATTTCAGATAATGGTATCACTAATTTCCCATTAACTAGACTTGGGAAAGTTCTGATCATTTACTTTGATTCACTGTATTATTGTTGTTGTTTTGAGTAATTCTTGTGTATACAGCAAAAAGATAAGTGGGTCTTTTTGACTTTTTCCCTCATTTCCCATGTATATATTCAACTGCAGATTCTACAGTTCTGTAGTCTCTTGTGTGTTTTTCTTTCTATGATGACTGCCACCAGGTTTTTTAAAATATCCTCTTCCTAAATATTTTTAGTTGGTATGCTTGCCTTTTCCCCCCTACTCCCTTTAAATTAATCTTTCTGCAGTATATTATTGTATTACCTCTTAGCTCAAAAACCTTCAGAGACTTTATCTTCAAGTCTTAGTATAAACACATTTCCCTAGCTTTCTTTAATATTATTTTATATTAAGAGTAGTAGCCATGTCACTATTATAAAAATAATTCCTTTTTATTTTGAAGATTTGAAGCAATATAGCAAAAGCAACTAAAATTCCACTCTCAGAAGTAGCCACCATATACATATACCTAATGGTAAATACCCAGACATCTCTCTAGAATAAGGTTCAGACTGCATGAATAGGTAACTTTAAAAAAATGGAATTATACTATATATGATACTTAAGAATAAGTATTAATCTCAATTTTATTTCGATTTTAAGAGATGGAAGTAAAATGGCAGTAAAAATTGAGGGAATTATTGATTTGTAATAAATGTTTCTTTTTCACAAAAGGCATTATTTTTCATAATTTCTTATAAAGTTATAAAAGTTATGAAAGATTAAGAGTTTAGAATGATCCTATTTACTACACTTTATTTAATTTTATGACAGTTTTGAGGAAATTAGCACCACCATGTCTTTCCATTGTCCCTAATCTCCTCCCAACAATTTTTCATAGTTTTATTATTTTTACATTGTTAAGATAGATAACATTTACAAAATTTGCTGTGAAAGTATAACTTCCTTAGTATAGTTTTCCTTCTATATATAAATGGACTCACAGCTTCACTTAATTCTCCATTTATGAGTTGTTTGTTTTGACTTGTCTCTGGTTGGCTGGATTTTATTAACAAGTGATTTTTTCAGGAAGAACTTACATGTGCTCTATTCCTTGAGTTCTTCCATATCTAGAGCTGTGGCATTTCTGTCTGAATACATTTTCGCTAGAGACCAGGTCCATGGTTCATGTTTTTCCTTCAAAATGTGGTAGGCTTTGGGGCGCCTGGGTGGCACAGCGGATAAGCGTCTGCCTTCGGCTCAGGGCGTGATCCTGGCGTTATGGGATCGAGCCCCACACCAGGCTCCTCTGCTATGAGCCTGCTTCTTCCTCTTCCACTCTCCCTGCTGTGTTCCCTCTCTCGCTGGCTGTCTCTATCTCTGTCAAATAAATAAATAAAATCTTTAAAAAAAAAAGTTGTAGGCTTTATTTTTTCTAGCATTAGCTACTTCTGGGGAGAAGCCTGAGGCCACACTGATTTTTCCTCCTCTCCTTGTAGGTGATTTGCATTTACTACTTGGAGGCCTAAAAAGTCTGTTCTTCTTCCTTAGTGTTTTGTAATTTAATAAGATTTAATAAGGATATTCTTAGTATTGATCTTCTGGACATTTTTTCATGAAATAACATGAACTCTTTCAATTTTCAATTTGCTTTCTTTTTTTTCCATGGGAAATTTTCCATATTATATGTTGAAATATTTTCTTGTCTTTTTTTCCAAAGATTTTATCTATCTATCTATCTATCTATCTATCTATCTATCTATCTATCTATGAGAGAGTGCACAGAGTGGGGGGAAGAGCAGGGGGTCGGGGTAGAGGGCTCCATGCTGAGTGCAGAGCCTGGAGCTGGAGGCAGGGCTCAGTTCCAGGACTCTGAGATCATGACCTGCTCGAAACCAAGAGTCCAGTGCTTAACTGACTGAACCACCCAGGTGCCCCCTGTCTTTCTTAACTATAGAAGTTATTCATCCTTATATTTGGCCATCTTGACTTGTTCATTCTATTCATAGCTTATTACTGATACATCAGTTTTCATTTTTAAGTTCTGCATTAACTTATCATAAGACTTGCCTCTATCAGTGATTTGATTTTTTGCCATCTTTATTTGCTCCATGCTTTTTCTACTTCAGTGATAGTGTTACTTTTGTCCTCACTTTGTTTCCTTAGCCTTTTAATCTTTTATTGTTTTGTTGTCTTACCATTTTTTTGCACCTTTAAATTCAGGTTTTTGTTAACTTATTTTATATTACAAAGTTTGCCAAGGGAATTTTCTGGTTTTACTTGGGTTATGTTTTCTTCCAGATTGGGTTTTTTATTTTCCTGTTAACTTCTGATCTATTTATTTATTTATAGCTTTATTGAGTTATAACTGACATATCAAAATTGTATATATTAAGATTTACAGTGTGATGTTTTAATATACATATACATTGTGGAATGATCACAGCCCAGCTAATTAACATATCTATCACCTCTACTTAATTACGATTTATGTGTTTGCATATGTGCACAGAAAATTGAAGATCTATCTTCTTAGCGAATTTCAAGTCTTCTTAAGTGTCATCACCATGCTGTACATCTCTAAAACTTATTCATCTTGCATACTTGAAACTTTGTACCCTTTGACCAACATCACAGTTTGAAATTTTTACCCAGCTTTTGCACATTCTTCCCTCTAACTTTATTTTACTTATTTATTTTGTCTAGAGCATTAAGTCCTATTTGTTTTTCTTTTGTCTTGATTATGCTTAATATGTGAGCCCTGGTATAGTATGATTCATTTTCCTTGAGTACAGCTGTTCGTCTTATACTTTCAGTACAGTCTGAAGGATGGTTATTATCCTACTTAAGGTGGCCAGGTGGCAAGGTGATTGGGAAATCTTGTTAGAATTATATTAAAACTCTCTTGTCTGAGATTTTTAACATTTCTAGTGATAGGTTTTATTCCATCCAGCATGGATTCCTGGAGTCTGTATTTCTGTCAGAGTGAGTCCCAGTGTTTAATTTCCTGTTTTCGTCTGCCATTTTCACAGTAGCATGCATTCCCTCTTGCTTTCAAAAATGAGAAATTTGATCCCAAGTGACTTTTTCCACCCTTATCTTTAGCTTAACTTTGCTCATAAAAACTATGCTTTCTAGCAAAACTTGGCTGATAAGTATCAATATATGTGAAGTTAAGGATGTCGTAGATGTTTCACTACCTTGTTCCTAATTGTCACTTATTTGGTATATGTTGAAGAAAAATGATTTGTTGCTTATTTTAAGTTTGTTTTCCCAAACTCATTAGAATAACATGTATGTACTATTTAAATCTTAATGTAATTTATATAATTGCAAATTGTAATGAATTAAGTAGAACTTTATGTTTTTGTAAAGTCTCTTAATTTGTTTCTTGACTTAAAAATATTTTAGTGGCAGATCTTTATTTATGATAAATCAATTCTTACTAAGGCCTGTAGGTTTCTTATATACACTGGATTACTATCCATTTTTGAGGCAAATATTAAAAGAAAAGACTCTTTTTGTTTTATGCCTTATTAGTGGTTTATATTACTATGACATACTGCTGTTAGGTTTCTTATTTTTGTGGTGTGTCTTAGAATTAACTTGATTTGATACTCACTTTCTTTGTTTTTATTGAAGGTAAATGAAATTGCCTTCATAAATACCCTTGAAGCCCAGAATAAGCGCCATGATGTCTTATCAAAATTGAAGGAATATGAGCAGAGGCTTAATGAGTTACAGGAAGAACGTCAGCGACGACAGGAAGAAAAACAAGCACGTGATGAAGCTGTTCAGGTAAAATTTTATTTGGCAAGCAGTTACTGCCATTTGCCATATCCTAGGCTCTGAGCTGTGTGCTGAGAATCCAAAAAAGGGTTAAAACCTAGTCTCTGGGGGCGCCTGGGTGGCTCAGTCGTTAAGCGTCTGCCTTTGGCTCAGGGCGTGATCCCAGAATACTGGGTTGGAGCCCCACATCAGGCTCCTCTGCTGGGAGCCTGCTTCTTCCTCTCCCACTCCCCCTGCTTGTGTTCCCTCTCTCGCTGGCTGTCTCTTTCTCTGTCAAATAAAGAAAATCTTAAAACAAACAAACAAAAACCTAGTCTCTGACCCAAGGGTGCATGGTTTACTATAGCACCTGGAAACATGAAGTCTGATTGCCAAAAGACAAGGTGTACTCCTTCAGATAAGATAATCAGTGTTTTCATCAATACATAGCAGTCATAGAGTTTGAATCTCTGTCCTCAATCAGATGAAGACTAAATTGCTTTGGACAGATGATTATTTTTTGCTAATTGGGTTTTGTAAGAATATGCTCCTTCTCTTCCACTTAAAAAAGGATTGTGTTTGAACCAGTATATGTAGCCTTACAGAACTGGGCAGTCTTTATGCTTATGACAAGGAATACCTGTCTTTTACTGGACAGTATCATCGGATACTTTAATTGCTTAGCTTTTGTCCTCTGTAGTAAACCGTAATTTAGCTACCATTTTGGGATAGGAAGAAAGGTTAACACATAAATTGTACTGGTATTTAAAAACTATTTTAGATCTTCTTCAGTAGAAAGTCTTGCCCATAAGACTCTTTTAGGACTTGACTTTTTTTTTTTTAAACTGATGTCAAAGATTTTATTCAAGTCAATTAAATGGTGAGGGATTCAGTAAGATGTTAACAACCAGTTTGAGAGAGAATTCAAAGAATAAACCCATACACAGGTGATCAGTAATGCTGCAATGAATTTGTTGAACAGATACAAAACTGTTCCAACAGTCAGACGCAACCATCAGCAGATGACCAGCCCTCCCCACAATCACAGACATCACCATCCTTTTCCTACAACTCACAGTTGAAACTTAGCTCAATGACACTTAGTGACAGACCAGCAAACAGGGTACACCCTGTGATTGTGTCTTTCCCATATTCAGTGCTTTCTCAATTTTCCCACCACAAAAGGCTGAGTAAATCCACTAAAAGGAGCCCATTGCCAAAGTGTAATGTCTGGTAAATTATTCCAAAAATGTGCTAAAGTTCTCAGTCACATCAAGTATGTATTCTGATTTCAAATTATATTTGTATCGAAGACTGTATTAGAAAAATAAATGTTTTTAGAGGAGGGGGATGATTTTTTTGAGGTAGAAAACATCCTCAAATGTGAACACGCACCTCCATATAAGATAGAAGCTACAGTTTGTTCACACTGAAAAGATGGTACGGCTCTGAGTTTGCTTTTGAGTAGAGGTCCACAGAGAGATTTTGAGGCCATAGAAGTACTCAATTTATTTAAGAAAGAGGATGATTTCTCTAGGCTCATCCATGACTTGGCATTTCTACTCAGATTGTAAACCAAATACAGTTACCATCTCTCTTATCAGTTGCTATGGCACATTAAGACCAACACTTAAAAAAGTGAAGTAGTTTAGGAAATATGTGACTAGGACATATACATTCATACATATATAAGCATATACATATATATAAACACACACACACACACACACACGCATTTTACGTTTTACAGCCAGGGGTTAGAAAAGCTAAAAAGGAAAAGAAATGAACACAAATATAATTTCACATTGTCTTGGAAAAGGAAGTATTTTACATATATACATGCATGTATAAATACACACATATATACATACATGCACAAGTACTCATATACAACCATGTATATGTATGTATGTATATTTGCTGTATATGACTCTTACATGATTATTCAAATATGATGACATTATATGATTCACATAGTGTTTATGATTATGCAAATGAGTGTTTTGATCTCTGTTCTGGACTGTTTCTGCTTTGCTGTCTCTGAACTGTGTCGCGATTTGTCAGCACTAGCCAGAGTACGCCAAGCCCATATGAGATGAGAAGGCCAACCTCATGGGTTGGAAGGACTACTCATGTGGTGATTTTCCTGGGTGGCATGGGTCACCAGAGTGGGTGCAGAGGCCATGACGCCCAGAGAGGTGTGGCGGGCTGTTCACTTGTAGGGCGGCAAACTGAAAGCTTGGTCTGGAAGTCGACAAGGATGGCCTTGATGTCAAGTGTTGGTGCGAGTTTCCATCTGGAACCTTGAGCACCTGCATGCCAGCTGCAAGGGCCTTCACACTATTAGGAGTGTCTTCAAAGACAAAGCACTTCTCCTTGGGAAGAGGGGGGAAACTTCTTTGCACAGGCTAGAAAAAAGGACTTGACATTTTTGATGTAGAGAACAAATTTTGCAGTATTCAAATATAAATGCAGATATACTTTGTTATGATCAATATTTGTTCACTATTCAGTGATCATTTATTGCGTAACTACTATAAGCCCTATGCTGTGCTGGGCTCAAGGACATGAAAAGGATACATCGCTGTTCTCAATGGAGAGACGTGTAAACAAATAATAACCCATTAGAATCAGTATAACAGGAAAGGTATTCTTGGAAGCACAAAGGAAAACCCTGTATTCAAATTGAGAGTGGCAAGAACATGAAAAAAATCAGGGAAAGCTTCCTAGAAGAGGTGATAGCTCACCTAAGGTTTGCAAACAATGAGACAGATGCAAATGAGAAGCAGGCATTCCATGCAGGAGATACAGAGTACTACTACCCTGTAGGGTTAGGGAACAGGTCCTGCAGAGCTTTGTTATGTTAAAAATTGGAGATGTTATTAATATTTCATGCTTCTTTATGTTACTGGTGGTTTTAGAAAGTTAAAATATCTCTCATCTATGGAACATAAGAACTAGGAAGATCGGTAGGGGAAGAAAGGGATAAAGAAAGGGGGGTAATCAGAAGGGGGAATGAAGCATGAGAGACTATGGACTCTGAGAAACAAATTGAGGGCCTCAGAGGGGAGGGAGGTGGGGGAATGGGATGGACTGGTAATGGGTAGTAAGGAGGGCACGTATTGCATGGTGCACTGGGTGTTATACGCAAGTAATGAATCATCGAACTTTACATCAGAAACCAGGGATGTACTGTACGGTGACTAACATAATATAATAAAAAAACATTAAAAAAAAACTTCTAAATAAAGTACTTAAAGATAAAAAAAATTAAATATCAATACATTTTTAAAGTTCATTGATTATTTGCTGTTTGTGGGCATTAGCAGACATTTCCATATTCATCTCTGATCTCTATTTGATTTGAGTTCAGTGTTTTATTTTAATCTGAGTGCTAAGCTAATTTGTGTTAAATACAGATTATGCTGAGTGAAATAAATCAAGAAGAGAGAAACAATTATCTTATGGTTTCACTTATTTGTGGAACATAAGGAATAGCAGGGAGATCATTAGGAGAAGGAGGGGAAAAATATCATGGAACACTACTTCAAAAATTAATGATGTACTGTATGGTGACTAACATAATATAATAAAAAAAATAGCTGGTAAAAAAAATACAGAATGATTTTATTGAAAAACTTCAGCTTTTCTTCTCTAAGGAGCAGCAAAAATTTTTATTTTATTTATTTATTTATTTATTTATTTATTTATATATTTATTGTTTTTAAAGGTTTTATTTATTTATTTGACAGAGAGAGACAGACAGAGAGAGAGGGAACACAAGCAGGGGAAGTGGGAGAGGAAAAAGCAGGCTTCCCAGCAGACGAGCCTGATGCCGGGCTCGATCCCAGAACGCTGGGATCCTGCCCTGAGCCGAAGGCAGACGGTTAACAACTGGGTCACCCAGGCGCCCCTTATTTTTATTATTTATAAGTTATTTCTCTATTAACTAATACTCTTGAATGATTAAATAAAATAGAATTTTTGAAATTTTAATATGAGATGTCTCTTCAGCTTTGCGCTGTTACTCTGGGATCATTTTATAAAAATCATTTTGTAAATTATGTGTTACTTTTGAGGAACAGTTAGGCATTAATAATTCAGAGATAATTAAGACATGATCCTGTCACACAATGTGAAAGTGTTGTGGAACTATGTGTAAGCTACAGAGGTATCACAGTGGAGGGAATAATTAACTCTGTTGGTAAGGGGATTGTCAGGTAAAGTTCTCTGAAAGAGGTAACTTTAGCTGGGTTTTTTGGGGAAATAGTTGAGTAATATTGTATATTTTGAATAGAAGTATTTGGTTCCTTTTTTTTTGGATTCATTTTGTGGATCTGAAGATTTGAAATATAATAGTTATATTCCATTTAAAAATGATGACCCTTGTTGGATAAATTAGAACATTTTTTAAAGCTGAAAGGAAAGGAGTTCTTTCTTGAAAGTAGTAAGGGATTTTCTATACTCACTAATACTTTAAAAATTGTTTTTGACTGTTTAGAATCTTTTTTTATTAAAAATGTGGAATTTTCCTATGGATTTAATTTTCAATGTAAAATTTAAAACCTGTCACGTTTAATTGACCTATAGGATGTTGGAAAAGTCCACTGGTAATGTATAGCATATATATAATTAAAATTTTTTTTAATGTGTAGTCATTACTAGATGTGCAAGGCACTACTGCCACACGTTCTCTAGATAAAATAATTGTTAAGGTCCTCTGTCTCCTTTACTTTCACTACTTTTACATTTTAACATTCCCATAAACTGTTACAGGCAATTGTGATCCTTCTTTCCTGTAAGTAAAATACTAAGTAAATGCTTCATCATATATTCTCAATTTGCCATTTTTCTTACGTAAATTATTCATTAGTTTTAAGTTCAATTTCCTTAGATAGCCTGCCTGCCCCTTTGCTCTAATCATTTGAATTGTAGGCCTAAAAGTGTAGGGATTTGTATTATCTATTCTTATGCTTCCATAAACAAATCCCTGACTATGAAGCAAAGTATATGGGGTTTCAGAGGTTTCAAAAGGCTGAAGAATTAGGTATCTTTCTAATTCATTATTTGTATGTATACAGATTTATAATATTTATATTTTATAAAGGTTTTTTTTTTGCATACTTTAAGGTTCTATTTATATTACATTCTGGAAATGGCAAAGTATAGAGGTAGATATCAAGTCAATAATTTCCAGGGCTGGGCGTGACATGGACTAACTATAAAGGTACATGGGGAAACTTTGTAATAATGGAAATATTCTGTATCTTCATAGCAACAGTGGTTACACAACTGTATCCATTTGTTAAAAACCTATGTAATTGTACACCTTAATAGAAAATTTTACCATTTGCAAATTACGTTTCAATTACCATGATTTAAAATAACTTAAATGATGTTCTTTATGTTCATTTCCGCATCAAGGTTTTTGAAAACTTTTTTTTTCTTTTCAAGGTCAGGTATGTTTTATTTTTTTTCTTCTTTTTTTTATAATAATTTTTTATTATGTTATATTAGTCACCACACAGTATATCCTTACTTTTTGATGTAATGTTCCATGATTCATTATTTGCGTGTAACACCCAGTGCACCATGCAATGTGTGCCCTCCTTAATACCCATCACCAGCCTATCCCATTCCCCCACCCCCCCTCCCCTCTGAAGCCCTCAGTTTGTTTCCCAGAGTCCATAGTCTCTCATGGTTCATTCCCCCTTCTCTTCACCCCCCCTTCATTCTTCCCTTTCTTCTCCTACTGATGTTCCTGCTATTTCTTATGTTCCATAAATGAGTGAAACCATATGATAATTGTCTTTCTCTGCTTGACTTATTTCACTTAGCATAATCTCCTCCACTCCTACCCATCTTGCTGCAAATGTTGGGTAATCGTTCTGTCTGATGGCTGAGTAATATTCCATTGTGTACATGGACCACATCTTCTTAAACCTTCAACAGATGAAGGGCATCTCGGCTCCTTCCATGATTTAGCTATTGTGGACAATGATGCTATGAACATTGGGGTGCATGTGGCCCATCTCTTCACTATGTCTGTATCTTTGGGGTAAATACCCAGTAGTGCAATGGCTGGATCATAGGGTAGCTCAATTTTTAATTTTTTAGGAGACCTACACGCTGTTTTCCAAAGTGGCTGTAGCAACTTGCATTCCCACCAACAATGTAAGAGGGATCCTCTTTCTCCACATCCTCTTCAACAATTGTTGTTTCCTACCTTGTCAATTTTTGCTGTTCTAACTGGTGTAAGGTGGTATCTCAATTTGGTTTTGATTTGAATTTCTCTGATGGCTAATGATTTTGAACATTTTTTCATGTGTCTGTTAGCCATGTGTATGTCTTCATTGGAAAAATGTCTGTTCATATCTTCTGCCCATTTTTTGATTTGTTTATTTGTTTCTCGTGTACTGAGTTTGAGAAGTTCTTTGTAGATCTTGGATACTAGTCTTTTTATCTGTAGTGTCATTTGCAAATATCGTCTCCCATTCCATCGGCTGCCTCTTAGTTTTTTTGACTGTTTCCTTGGCTTCCTTGTGCAGAAGCTTTTTATCTTGATGAAGTCCCACAAGTTCATTTTTTCTTTTGTTTCTCTTGCCTTTGGAGATGTGTCATGAAAAAAGTTGCCGTGGTTGATGTCAAAGAGGTAACAGCCTATGTTCTCCTCTATGATTTTGATGGATTCCTGTCTCACATCGAGGTCTTTCATCCATTTGGAGTTTTTCTTTGTATATGGTGTGAGAGAGTGGTCAAGTTTCATTCTTTTGCATGTTGCTGTCCAATTTTCCCAGCACCATTTATTGAAGAGACTGTCTTTTTTCCACTGGATGTTTTTTCCTGCTTTATCAAAGATTAGTTGCCCAAAGAGCCAAGGGTCCATTTCTGGGTTCTCTCTTCTGTTCCGTTGGTCTATGTGTCTGTTTTTGTGCCAGTACCATGTAGTATACCTTGAAATCTGGCATTGTGATGTCCACAGCTTTGTTTTTCCTTTTCAACAATTCCTTGGCGATTCGGGGCCTCTTCTGGTTCCACACAAATTTAAGGGCTGTTTATTCCAGCTCTTTGAAAAATGTCATTGGTATTTTGATCGGGATGGCATTGAAAGTGTAGATTGCTCTGGGTAGCATAGACATTTCAACTATGTTAATTCTTCTGGTCCACGAGCATGGAATATTTTTCCATCTTTTTGTGTCTTCCTCAATGTCTTTCAAGAGTGATCTGTAGTTTCCAGAATATAGATCCTTTACCTCTCTGGTTAAGTTAATTCCGAGATAACGTATGATTTTTGGTGCTATTGTAAATGGAATGGATTCCCTAGTTTTCTTTTCTTCAGTCTCATTGTTTGTGTATAGAAACGCAACTGATTTCTGAGCATTGATTTTGTATCCCGCCACATTACTGAATTGCTCTATAAGTTCTAGTAATTTGGGGGTGGATTCTTTTGGGTTTTCCATATACAGTATCATGTCATCTGGGAAGAGAGACAATTTGACTTCTTTGCCGATTTGAATACCTTTCATCCCTTTTTGTTGTCTGATTGCTGTTGCAAGGACTTCTAGTACTATGTTGAATAATAGTGGTGAGAGTGGGCATCCTTGTCGTGTTCCTGATCTTAAGGGAAAGGGTTTCAGCTTTTCCCCATTCGGAATGATATTTGCTGTAGGCTTCTCATAGATGGTTTTTGTGAGATTGAGGAATGTACCCTCTATCCCTACACTCTGAAGGGTTTTAATCAGGAAAGATGCTGTATTTTGTCAAATGCTTTTTTCTGCATCAGTTGAGAGGCTCATATGGTTCTTGACTCTTTTCTTTCTGATATGATCTATCACACGGATCGATTTACGAATGTTGAACTACCCTTGCATCCCAGGGACGAATCCCACGTGGTCATGATGGATAATCCTTCTAATATACTGTTGGTTCCTATTAGCTAGGATATTGTTGAGAGTTTTGGTGTCCATATTCATCCGGGATATCAGTCTGTAATTCTCCTTTTTGATGGGGGTCTTTGGCTGCTTTGGGGATCAAGGTAATAGTGGCCTCATAGAATGAGTTTGGTACTTTTCCTTCTGTTTCTATTTTTTGAAAGAGCTTGAGGAGAATAGGTATTATTTCTTCTTTGAATGTTTGGTAGAATTCCCCGGGGAATCCGATAGGCCCTGGACTCTTGGGGAGGTGTTTGATCACTGCTTTAATCTCTTCATAATTAATCAGTCTGTTTAAATAATCAGTTTCTTCCTGTTTTATAGGTTTCCAGGAAGGCATCCATTTCTTCCAGGTTGTTAAATTTATTGGCATAGAGTTGTTGATAAAAGTTTCTAATGAACCTTCCTATTTCATTGGTGTTGGTCGTGATCTCTCCCCTTTCATCATAATTTTATTAATTTGGGTACTTTCTCTATTCTTTTGAATCAGTCTGATCAGTGGCTTATCGATCTTATTTATTCTTTCAAAGAACCAGCTTCTGGTTCTGTTGATCTGCTCTACTGTGCTCCCGGTTTCTAATTCATTGATCTCTGCTCTAATTTGATCAGCTGCTTTCTCATGCATGGGTTAGGTCTTTTCTTCTGTTCCAGCTCCAGCTTCTTGAGGTGAGCATATAAAAACTGCATTTTAGATTTTTCTATTCTTTTGAGTGAGGCTTGAATGGCTAAGTATTTTCCCCTTAGGACTGCCTTTGCAGTGTCCTATAGGTTTTGGACCGATGTTTTCATTTTCATTGGTCTCCAAAAATTGCTTAATCTCCTTCTTAATTAGCTGGTTTACCCAATCATTCTTGAGCAGGATGGTTCTTAGTTTCTGTTTGAGTTTCTTCCAAAGTTTTCCTTGTGATTGAGTTCCAGTTTCAAAGCATTTTGTTCTGAGAATATGCAAGGAATAATCTCATTCTTTTGTTATCAGTTGAGACCTGTTTTGTGACCCAGTATATATAGTATTCTGGAGAAAGTTCCATGTGCATTTGAAAAGAATGAGTATTCTGTTGTTCTGGGGTCTAGTGTTCTGTATATATCTATGAGGTCCATCTGGTCTAGTATGTCATTCAAAGCTGTTGTTTCTTTGTTGATTTTCTGCTTAGGTGATCTGTCTATTGCTGATAGTGGAGTGTTGAGGTCCCCTACTATTAATGTATTATTATCTATATGTCCCTTTATTCTGGTTAAGATTTGGCTTGTGTATCCTGCTGCTTCCCTGTTGGGGGCATATATATTTATAATTGTCATATCCACTTGTTGGATACATCCTTTAAGAAGAATATAGTGTCCTTCTGTATCTCTAACTACAGTCTTTAGTTTAAAATCTAATCAGTCTGATGTAAGAATTGCTACCCCAGCTTTCTTTTGAGGTCCATTGGCATGAAAAATGTTTTTCCATGCCTTCACGTTCAGGCTGGATGTATCTTTAGGTTCAAGATGAGTCTCTTGTAGACAGCAAATGGATGGGTCATGTCTTTTTATCCAATCTGCAACCCTGTGGCATCTTATGGGAGCACTTAGGCCATTCACATTGAGAGTGATTATTGAGAGATATGATTTTAATGATGTCATGTTGCCTGTAAAGTCTTTGTTTCTATAGATTGTAAATTTCTGTTCTGTATCACTCTTGGGGCCTTTTTACTTTTATGGAACCCCCCTTAATATCTCTTGTAGGGCTGGCTTGGTGGGAACATATTCCTCCAGTTTCTGCCGATCTTGGAAGGTCCTTATCTCTCCATCAATTCTGAATGACAGCCTTGCTGGAGAAAGTATCTTTGGCTGCATGTTCTTCTCAGTTAGAGCTTTGAAAATACACTGCCAACTGTTCCTAGCCTGCCAGGTCTCTGTAGACAGGTCTGACGTTTTTCTGATATTTTTACCTCTGTACCTATGAATTTTCTTCCGCCTGGCCACTTTCAAGACTGTATCCTGCGATCTAATATTTGCGAAATGCACTATGATGTGACATGGTATAGGTCTGTTCTCATTGATCTTGGGAGGGGTCCTCTCTTCCTCTTGGACATGGATGCTTATTTCCTTTGCCAGATTAGGGAAGTTCTCAGCCTCAGTTTGTTCTAATATCTCTTCTAGACCTCTCTCTTTCTCCACCCCCTCAGGGATGCCAGTGAGTGTGACTTTGGAATGTTTCATTGAGTCAGTAATCTCCCCTAATCTACATTCTTGAGATTGGATTTTTTTCAGCTAAGTTTCCGTTGTTACTTTCTCTTCTACCATCACATCTTCCAATTCACTAATTCACTCTTCTACCTCATTTACAATGGCCATCAGAGAGTTTAGTTTAGACTGCATTTGATTCATAACATTTTTACTTTCTGCCAGATTCGCTCTCATTTCCGCCATTGGAGAGTCTATATTCTCGTTAATGTTTTCGTTAATATTTTTTCAAGTCTACATATCATCTTGACCGTTATTGTTCTGAATTCCATTTCTGACAATTTGGTTATATCTATATCCATCAGTTCTTTGGCAGAGGCCACAGTCTCTGTGTCTTTTCTTTGCTGAGGGTTCCTCCTCCTTGTCATTCTAATGAGGAGAGGTTGTGGGGTTGCCCAGAGCCCAAATTATTGACCAGGACCCAGACAGTGTGCGCTTGTTTTATAGGGACCTTAGTGATGTGGGCTTCTTGATTTTTCAGCCTGCCTTCTGGGGGAGGGGCCTGCCGCACTGATACTCAGGCAACCCAGTTTGGTTATAGTTGCCCCGTCCCCTGCAAGGGTGGATGGGGATGGGCAGAATGTGAACTGGCATTTCTGGGCTTTTGTTCTCTCACAGCTTTCCCCGGTGGTTTTCTGTGACTCTTCTGAGAGTCAGAGCAGCAGTGGCCATAT
This sequence comes from Ursus maritimus, assembly GCF_017311325.1. Classification (NCBI taxonomy): domain Eukaryota; kingdom Metazoa; phylum Chordata; class Mammalia; order Carnivora; family Ursidae; genus Ursus; species Ursus maritimus. The sequence goes on along the minus strand of NW_024425230.1, from coordinate 27,703,245 downwards.
CCTAGCCTCTGTCTCAGAACAGAGAGATCGCACTCCTTGCTCCACTGAGCTCTCCTGGCCACTTTAACTATGTTTCCGTCGGTGCTGCTAAAAACCTGGCAGCATCCTGGGATGTGCGCCCCACAGCCACTCTCCCAGCCCTTGCTTTCAGGGCTGGCACGTCACTGTCCTTTGTGCTTCTAGCACCGCCAGCCGCCCTGGTTTCCGGGCATGCTCCCTAGCGCCCTGTTTCATTGTGGTTCCCACACCCTCTGCAGCTCCAGTTTTCAGTCTGGTCGCGCATGCGCTCCTGAGCTCCCGGTATCAGTCCATTCCAGTTAGCACTCCGGAGCTCCGGTTTTCAGTCTGGTCGCATGCTCCCATGCTCCTGGTTTTAGTCTAGTTCGAGTGTGCTCTCGGGTCTCCGATTTTCAGTTTGGACACGTGTGAGGTTTCAAGCTCCTGGTATCAGTCCAGTTCTAGTGAGCGCCCCGGAGCTCCAGTTTTCAGTCTGGTCACGCGCGCATTCCTGGGCTCATGGTCTCAGTCTGCTTTCTTGTGGGTGCTGGTCCGCGAGTCTGTCCCACTCCCTAGTGCAGGTGGCTACTGCTTCCTGGCGCCCCAGCGTGGCAGCTCCCTCCCCTTTCCGTTTATCTTTCGACATCTGTACGCAGATTATCGGCTCCCCACTTCATACCTCAATACTCAGTGCTGGAGATGTTCTTTGTAGAGATCCAGATGTATCTTCCTGCGTCTCAGGCTGATTTTGTGGGTGTTCAGGATGGTCTGGTAGATATCCAGCTCGATCACGGGACCAGCTGAAAAAAGGGTCCCCTACTCCTCCGCCGTCTTTTCCCTCTCCCTATATTTTATAAAGTTATGCTTTATATAACAGGTATTTATGGAGCTCCTGTCCTGTGTGAGATGCTTACTTTTCTTTTTCTATTAATTAAAAACAAAAATTAAAAGATTGAATATTGTGTGAAGTCCAATTATTCCTGTTTTTTCATTGTTGGAGTATGTCTTATACACATGAATAAAATCACCAAGTTGACATATTTACACAGTGAACTTGGCTACGTTGCACATACACTAAAAATATGTATACACATATTTTATTTATAAGACCATTTTATAATTTTTGAAAGTATATTTTAACACTTTTGGTTTACAAAATAAGTGAAAAGTTCTATTTAATTCTTTGTATTTAGTGCCTAAGTCTTTTGCATTTTATTGTGAAACGTGTTTTCAGACATAATAGAGATTTTTTAAAGCTTTTACTTTAATTTCATTTAAAATACAGTGTTATATTAGTTTTAGGTGTACAATATAGTGATTCAACAATTTCATACATCACCCAGTGCTCATCATAAGTGCACTTCTTAATCCCCCCCACCCCACTGGTAACCCACCCATCCCTTCTGGTAACCATCAGTTGGTTCTCTTTAGTTAATAATCTGTTTCTTGGTTTCTCTCTCTCTCTTTTCCTGTGCACATTTGTTTTGATTCTTAAGTCCCACATGTGAGTGAAATCATATGGTATTTGTCTTTCTCTGACTGACATTTCGCTTAGCGTTATACTTTCTGGCTCTATCCATGTCATTGTAAATGGTAGGATTTCATTCCTTTTCACGAAAGAATAATATTCCATTACACACACACACACACACACACACACACACGTGTATAAATATACACCACATCTTCTTTATCCACTCATCAGTCAGTGGACACTTGGGCTGTTTCCATATCTAGGCTATTATAAAGAGTGCTGCTATAAACATAGGGGTGCTTGTATCCTTTTGAAAAAGTGTTTTTAATGTACTGTTGGATTCTATTAGCCAGGATCTTGTTGAGGATTTTGGCGTCCATATTCCATCACGATCAAGTGGGATTCATACCTGGGATGAAAGCGTGGTTCAATATTCACAAATCAATCAGCGTGATACATCATATCAACAAGAAAAAACTCAGGAACCATATGATCCTCTCAATTGATGCCGAAAAAGCATTTGACAAAATACAGCATCCTTTCCTAATTAAAACCCTTCAGAGTGTAGGAATAGAAGGTACATTTCTCAATATCATAAAAGCCATCTATGAAAAGCCTACTGCAAATATTATTCTCAATGGGGAAAAGCTGGAAGCCTTTCCCTTAAGATCAGGAACTCGACAAGGATGCCCACTCTCGCCACTATTATTCAACATAGTACTAGAAGTCCTTGCAACAGCAATCAGACGACAAAAAGGGATCAAAGGTATTCAAATCGGCAAAGAAGAAGTCAAAATGTCTCTCTTCGCAGATGACATGATACTGTATATGGAAAACCCAAAAGAAGCCACTCCCAAACTATTAGAAGTTATAGAGCAATTCAGTAACGTGGCGGGATACAAAATCAATGCTCAGAAATCAGTTGCATTTCTATACACGAATAACGAGACCGAAGAAAGAGAAATTAGGGAATCCATCCCATTTACAATAGCACCAAAAACCATACGTTACCTTGGAATTAACTTAACCAGAGACGTAAAGGACCTATATTCTAGAAACTATAAATCACTCTTGAAAGACATTGAGGAAGACATAAAAAGATGGAAAGATATTCCATGCTCATGGATTGGAAGAATTAACATAGTTAAAATGTCCATGCTACCCAGAGCAATCTACACTTTCAATGCTATCCCGATCAAAATACCGAGGACATTTTTCAAAGAACTGGAACAAATAGTCCTTAAATTTGTATGGAAACAGAAAAGGCCCCGAATCTCCAAGGAACTGTTGAAAAGGAAAAACAAAGCTGGGGGCATCACAATGCCGGATTTCGAGCTGTACTACAAAGCTGTGATCACAAAGACAGCATGGTACTGGCACAAAAACAGACACATAGACCAATGGAACAGAATAGAGAGCCCAGAAATGGACCCTCGGCTCTTTGGGCAACTAATATTTGATAAAGCAGGAAAAAACATCCGGTGGGAAAAAGACAGTCTCTTCAATAAATGGTGCTGGGAAAATTGGACAGCTACATGCAAAAGAATGAAACTTGACCACTCTCTCACACCATACACAAAAATAAACTCCAAATGGATGAAAGACCTCGATGTGAGACAGGAATCCATCAAAATTCTAGAGGAGAACATAGGCAGCAACCTCTACGACATCGGCCAAAGCAACCTTTTTCATGACACATCCCCAAAGGCAAGAGAAACAAAAGATAAAATGAATTTATGGGACTTCATCAAGATTAAAAGTTTCTGCACAGCCAAGGAAACAGTCAGAAAAACTAAGAGGCAGCCCACGGAATGGGAGAATATATTTGCAAATGACACTACAGATAAAGGACTGGTATCCAAGATCTACAAAGAACTTCTCAAACTCAATACACGAGAAACAAATAAACAAATCAAAAAATGGGCAGAAGATATGAACAGACACTTTTCCAATGAAGACATACAAATGGCTAACAGACACATGAAAAAATGTTCAAAATCATTAGCCATCAAGGAAATTCAAATCAAAACCACACTGAGATACCACCTTACGCCAGTTAGAATGGCAAAAATAGACAAGGCAAGAGACAACAATTGTTGGAGAGGATGTGGAGAAAGGGGATCCCTCCTACATTGTTGGTGGGAATGCAAGTTGGTACAGCCACTCTGGAAAACAGTGTGGAGGTCCCTTAAAAAGTTAAAAATTGAGCTACCCTATGATCCAGCCATTGCACTACTGGGTGTTTACCCCAAAGATACAGACGTAGTAAAGAGAAGGGCCATATGCACCCCAATGTTCATAGCAGCAATGTCCACAATAGCTAAATCGTGGAAGGAGCCGAGATGCCCTTCAACAGATGACTGGATTAAGAAGTTGTGGTCCATATATACAATGGAATATTACTCAGCTATCAGAAAGAACGAGTTCTCAACATTTGCTAAAACATGGATGGTACTGGAGGAGATAATGCTAAGTGAAATAAGTCAAGCAGAGAAAGACAACTATCATATGATTTCTCTCATCTATGGAACATAAGAACTAGGATGATCAATAGGGGAAGAAAGGGATAAAGAAAGGGGGGGTAATCAGAAGGGGGAATGAAACGTGAGAGACTATGGACTATGAGAAACAAACTGAGGGCCTCAGAGGGGAGGGGGGTGGGGGAATGGGATAGACTGGTGATGGGTAGTAAGGAGGGCACGTATTGCATGGTGCACTGGGTGTTATACACAACTAATGAATCATCGAGCCTTACATCGGAAACCGGGGATGTACTGTATGGTGACTAACATAATATAATAAAAAATCATTAAAAAAAAAAAAGAAATAGTGTTTTTGTATTTTGGGGGTAAATACCCAATAGTGCATTGCTGGATCAGAGGGTAGTTCTATTTTTATCTTTTTAGGAATCTTCATATTGTTTTCCAGAATGGCTGTACCAGTTTGTGTTCCCACCAGCAGTGCAAGAGGGACGGTTCCTTTTTCTCCACATGCTTGCTGACACCTCTTGTTTCTTATGGTTTTGATTGTATTGATATTTTTTTTCAATTCATCCCCATTTCCCAGGTAGTTCACACAGCCGATTAATGGAATACACTGATCTAGGTTCTTGTAACTACTACCTGTATAGCCTTCTGCAAGTCATTTTGCCTTTGTGAGCCCCAGTTTGTTGTGATATCAGAATTACTAATATAAGTAAGGACTTAGCAAAGTGTTTAGCATAGTTAGTGCCCAATAAATGACAGAAAAAAATACTAAAGCAGTTCCTGTTGAGAGAACAGTGAGGAGCCATGTGAATACTTCTAATGCTTAATTGTGCCGACTACAGTAACTTCATTATGTGCAACAAGCCCTATCTACCCCAGTGGAAGGAAATCTTTTTAAACTATTAAGCCACAAAGTCCCTACATTATTTTTGTTTTAAGGTTTTTTTTGAGGGGGGGTGTCCAGGGCAGGAAGGGAGTGGGAATTAAAGATATGTACTGATTTCAGGAAGGCATGTGTGGCAGATTACAGACTGCTGGAGGCATGCAGTTAGATTTTTAAATAAATTTATGTCAGGTATACTATTCACAGACTGGTTATAGTTATTTCATGTTACTGAGTAAGCATAATATGTGGAAGTTATGTCTCTAAGATCTCAAAAACTCTTTAAGTTAAGACTAAAAACAATCAAACCTGGCACATAAAATCATCTCCAATGAAGAAAATATAAACAAAAGAGTTTTTCTCTTAAATTCAGATTTCTTTGCTATTAAAAAAATCTGGGGGCGCCTGAGTGGCTCAGTCGTTAAGCGTCTGCCTTCGGCTCAGGGTCCTGGGATCGAGCCCCACGTCAGGCTCCCTGCTCCACTGGGAACCTGCTTCTTCCTTTCCCACTCCCCTGCTTGTGTTCCCTCTCTCTGGCTATCTCTCTCTCTCTCAAATAAATAAAATCTTTTAAAAAAAAAAATCTGTGTTGGCAACCTATGGAATGGGGGAAGGTAGTTGCAAATGACAGATTCACGAAGGGTTAACATCGTACACACACACACACACACACACACACACACACACACACGTATGTATAAAGAACTTAAAAAACTCAACACCCAAAAAACAAATAGTCTATGAGCAGAAGATGAACATGAAAATATGTTTATCATCACTCATTGTTAGGGAAATACAAGTCAAACTACATTAAGATACCACCTCACACCTGTCAGAATGGCTAAAATCAACAACACAAGAGACAACAGTTGTTGGTGAGGATGTGGAGAAAAAGAAACCCTCTTGCACTGTTGGTGGCAATGCAAACTGGTGCAGCCATTCTGGAAAATAGCATGGAGATTCCTCAAAAAGTTAAAAATGGGGGTGCCTGGGTAGCTCAGTCAGTTAAGCGTCTAACTCTTGATTTCATGATCTCAGGGTCATGAGATCAAGCCCTGCATCGGGCTCCATGTTGGGTGTGGAGCCTGCTTAAGGTTCTCTCTCCCTTTCCCCCTCCTTCCCCACTCACTCTCATGCTCTTCTCCCAACCCCCCCAAAAAATGTTAAAAATGAAACTGCCCTCTGATCCAGCATGGAATTATTGGGTATTTACACAAAGAATACAAAAACACTAATTTAAACATGCATCCCTAACAGCATTCTTTTTTTTTAAATTTTTTATTATGTTATGTCACCATACCCTATATAACAGCATTCGTTACAATCGCGGAGATATGGAAGCAGCCCAAGTGTCCATCAACTGATGAATAGATAAAGTTAGGGTGTATATATATATACAATGGAATATTATTCAGCCATAACAAAGAATGAAATCTTGCTGTTTGCAATGACATGGATGGAGCTAGACAGTATAATGCTAAGTGAAATAAGTCAGAGAAAGACACCATATGATTTCACTCATGTGGAATTTAAGAAACAAAGGCGCAAAGGAAAAGAAAAGAGAGAGAAAAACCAAGGAGCAGACTTAAGAATAGATAACAAACTGATGGATACCAGAGGGGAGGTGGGCAGGGGGATGGGTGAAATATAGGTGGTGGGGATTAAGGACTGCACTTGTTTGGAGCACTGGGTGATTAAAATACAAATTTAAAAAAACAAGTAATAGAAATGAAAAACAATATCATTAAATGAAAATGAAGATGTAATAATATATACACTTTCCATGAAGAAAGAATAATAATTTCAAGATAGTCTTGAAATTTACCAATAATTCTGTATTTGTAAATATGGAGGTTGATATTTTGAAAAGATACTGAAAGACATTGGAGATAAGATAAAGACGTCAACATGTGATTTTAATGAAACAGAACAAAAGTATTAGGAGCCATGATGGAAACAAAATCTCTAAACACATGATTGAAAATTTTTCTTAATTATGTAACAAATAGTATCCTCATATAAAAAGTGTATATAAGATGCAAAACAGAAAAAATAAAACTATGAAAATGTATCAGTACAGCTAGTAATATGGTAAGAGTTAGTAATGTACTCCTGGTAGGCAAAAATATACATAGGACATAGTATTTCATGGTTTTTTGATTATCTTCTGCCTTGATGATGATAAATACTGAAAATTTTCTATATGCCAGGCCGTCTGGTAAGTATTTTTAGTGTATTATCTCATCTGTTCTTCACAATAGCTTAAGACGTGAGTACTATTGTTATTTGTCTTCCAGAAAATGAAGGCACAGTTATAATATACCTAGACCAGAGTCCCTGAGCCAGTAAATAATAGGGTCGTGAAACAAAATCAGGGAGTCTGACCCAGTGCCCACTCTGTTGCCCACTTTGCTGTATTATGATAGCTCTGTTTCCTTGCTGCAAATTTTGTTTTGTTTTGTTTTCCCACTTAACTCCTTCATGAATGCTTAGTTCAGAAATTTGTTAACTACACTTTCTTTATCATGTTCTGGCATTTCTGAAACCATTTGTAAACACAAGGCTTTAGAAGTGATTAACAATAAAATACATGTTAGGTTCTCAACGTGAATAACATAGTTTTGCTTCAAAGAGCATTTATTCTTATAATTATGTGTAACGCTGGTAAATGATGTAGGAATACCACATATCACTGATACTTAGTTTTTGTGTGTGTGTTTTTTTTTTTTTTTTAAATTCTGAGAAGCATACCTAGTAGCAAGCCAGGGATCTACTTGGCTCGAATATATAAATTTATGTCAAAATGGTGCCTCCTTTAATCATTTTCACTTTATACATAATTCTAGCATTTTAAAACTTTTCTGACTGTAGGAACGCAAGAGAGCTCTAGAGGCAGAACGGCAGGCCCGTGTAGAAGAATTGTTGATGAGAAGGAAAGAACAAGAAGCCCGAATTGAACAACAGAGGCAAGAAAAGGAAAAAGCCCGTGAGGATGCTGCCCGAGAAAGAGCTAGGTACCTCATTTGCTATCATGATTTTGATCCTGATGAACATGCTGTAGTGAGTGGATATTCAAATCACATCTAAAAATAAAACCATTTTCTGTCATGAAGATTTTTAAAGAAATAGTCACAATTACAGAAATGTACTGAATTTCGATTTCTAGGAATTATGTCATTGTACTTAAAATAGAAGCCTTTTGAATCTTCCTACTGAATGGTAAACGTGGAATTTCAAGATTTTTTGGTTGCAGGAAACAGAATTTGATACTGGCTAGCTTAAGCAAAGAGAGGTTTTGGAAAATATTGGGAGTATAAATGATAGGAAGTTAGAGGAAGAGGCTTGGAAATGGTCAGGCATCAAAGGCTAGGTCACAGGAGCACAGAGGTGGTCTTTTGATGAAAACAGTCTGGTCAGCATATTGCCACTCTGATTATGATAAATGACCTTCAGCCATCCCTACATTTTGAAATCACTTGTTTAAGATTCAGAGATCCAGAAGAAACATTTAATTGGCTGAGTCTAAGTCACTTTTGGTTGCTGTACACCTTGCTGATGTGATATTTTCTGACCTCTTAACTGTGGCAAATTTGTGGATGTGAAAAGATAGCTCTTTGTGGTTTTAATATGCTTTTCTAGTCGACCAAGATTAATAATAAGGCTGAGCAACTTTGCTCATACTTACCAACTACTGTTTTTGTTTTTTTTTTTTAAGTAAAGTGCCTGTTTAAGTTTTTGTGCATTTTTCTGTTGGAATATTTTCTTCTTGGTATTTGGGAATTATCTTTACTAGATACCAGTTCTTCAACAGATATATTTGTTGCAAATATTTTTGTAAGTTATGGCTTGCCTTTTTATTCCTTTTATGATGGCTTTTAATTAATATAATTCTTTGTTTTTAGTTTTTATTTAAAATAATATATAATGTAATATTAGTTTCAGGTGTACAGTCTAGTGATTCAGCACTTCCCTACACATTTGGTGCTCACCACCACAAGTGTACTCCTTAGTCCCCATCACCTACTAAACCACTCCCCCACCTGATTAATGTAATTCTTGATTGCAGTGTAGTAAAACTGAACAAACTTTGTGATTTGTGCTTTTTGATCTTGTTAATGAAATCCCTTCCTCTCTGGAGTCATAAGATGTTCTTCAAAATATTAAGGAGGGCACATGTTGTGATGAGCACTGGGTGTTACTTGCAGCTAATGAATCATTGTTGAATCGTTGAACACTGCATCAAAAACTTACGATGTACTATATGCTGGCTAAATAAAGGAAGGTTGGAGATGAAAGAAAAAAACAACAAAATGTTGTAGTTTTTTTTTTTTT
>NW_024425230.1:27666042-27694063 GCF_017311325.1 Ursus maritimus | reverse complement strand
TTTTTTTTTTTTTCAGTAGTAAAGCCTTTATCTACCTAGAATTTATTTAATAGTATGAGTTGAGGTAGGAATCCAATTTCATTTTTTTCTCTATGTGGGTACCCTGTTCTAACATACTTTATTGAGGCATCAATTTTTTTTCTACTAATCTATAAAACTTTCTAATATAAATGAAGCTTCCATGCATGGTTCTGTTTGTAGGCTCTATATTCTGGTCCAGTGTTTACTTTTTCTATCTCCCACCTTAATTCTCAAATTTTTATAATAATTCTTGGTGTCTATTACTATCCCTTACTTTGTTTTTTAATTATTAGGACTGTCTTGGACCTTTTGCATTTCCACTGTTAGAATCAGCTTGCTCAATTCTATTTTAAAAAGAGGAAATTGTAAAAATTTTGTGATTTTTGTTTGTTTTTGTCTTTTTTTAGTTTCAGGTATAGAATTTACCGATTCAGCACTTACAAACAACACCAGATGCTCATCACAACTGCACTCCTTAATCCCCATCACCTACTTAACCCATCTCCCCGCCCAGCTCCCCTCCTATAACCATCAGTTTGTTCTCTATACTTACGAGTCTGATTTCTTGATTTTCTTCTCTCTCTTTTTTCCCCCATGTTTGTTTGTTTTGTTTCTTAAATTCCACGTACGAGTGATATCATATGGTGTTTGTCTTTCTCTGATTCATTTCACTTAGCATAATGCTCTCTAGCTCCATCCACCCTGTTGCAAATGGCAATATTTCATTCTTTTTTACAGCTGAATAATATTCCATTGCATATATATATACCGCATCTTCTTTATCCATTCATCTGTCGATGGGCATCTGGGCTCTTTCCATAATTTGCTATTATTGATAATGATGCTATAAACATCAGGGTGCATTTATCCCTTCTAATTAGTATTTTTGTTTCCTTTCGGTAAATATCTGTTAGTGCATGCTAGATTGTAGGGTAGTTCTGTTTTTAACTTTTGAAGGAACCTCCATACTGTCTTCCATAGTGGCTGCACCAGTTTGCATTCCCACCAACAGTCCTCGCCAACGCCTGTTGTTTCCTGTGTTAATTTTAGCCATTCTGACAGGTTTGAGGTAATAACTCATTGTAGTTTTAATTTCTATTGTCCCTGATGATGAGTGATGTTGAGCATCTTTTTTTTTTTTTTAAGATTTTATTTATTTATTTGACAGAGATAGAGACAGCCAGCGAGAGAGGGAACACAGCAGGGGGAGTGGGAGAGGAAGAAGCAGGCTCATAGCAGAGGAGCCTGATGTGGGGCTCGATCCCATAACGCCGGGATCACGCCCTGAGCCGAGGGCAGACGCTTAACCGCTGTGCCACCCAGGCGCCCCTGTTGAGCATCTTTTCTTATGTCTGTTGGCCATCTGGATGTCTTCTTTGGAAAAATGTCTATTCATGTCTTCTACCCATTTTTAACTGGATTATTTGGTTTTTGGGTGTTGAATTTTAAGTTCTTTATAGATACTGGATACTAACCCTTTATCAGATATGTCCTTTGCAAATACCTTCTCCCATTCTGCTGGTTGCTTTTTAGTTTTGTTGATTGTTTCCTTCACTGTGCAGAAGCTTTTTATTTTGATGAAGTCCCAATAGTTTATTTTTGCTTTTGTTTTGCTTGCCTCAGGAGACGTATTTAGTAAGAAGTTGTTGTGGCTGATGTCAGAGGTTACTGCCTGTGTTGTTCTCTAGGATTTTGATGGTTTCAGGTCTCACATTTAGATCTTTAATCCATTTTGAATTTGTGTCCATGTGTGGTGTAAGAGAGTGGTCCTAGTTTTATTCTTTTGAATGTTGCTGTCCAGTTTTCCCAGTACCATTTGTTGAAGAGATTGGGGTTTTTTTCAATTGGATATTCTTTCCTGCTTTGTTGAAGATTAATTGACTATACATTTTTGGGTTCGTTTCTGGGATTTCTGTTCTGTTCTATGGATGTATGTGTCAGTTTTTATGCCAGTACAATACGGTCTTGATCACTACAACTTTGTAATAGCACTTGAAGTCTGGAATTGTGGTGCCTCCAGCTTTGCTTTTCTTTTTCAAGATTGCTTTGGCTATTTGGGGTGTTTTTGTGTTCCATACAAATTTTAGGATTGTTTTTTTCTAGCTCTGTGAAAAATGCTGGTAGTATTTTGATAGGCATTGCATTAAATATGTAATTGCTTTGGGTAATATAGACATTTTTACAGTATTTGTTTTTTCAGTCCATGAGCATGGAATGTTTTTCCATTTCTTTGTGTCATCTTCAATTTCTTTCATCAGAGTTTTAATAGTTTTCAGAGTCCATCTGTGGTTAGGGTTATTCCTAGGGATCTTATGGTTTTTGGTACAGTTGTAAATGGAATTAATTCATTGATTCCTCTTTCTCCTCCTTCATTATTGGTATATAAAAATGCAGCAGATTTCTGTATGTTGATTTAGTATCCTGCAACTTTACTGAATTTGTGTATTAGTTCTAGCAACTTTTTGGTGGAATCTTTTGGGCTTTCCATATAGAGTACCATGTCATCTGCAGATAGTGAAAGTTTTAAATTCTTCCTTGCTGATCTCGATGCCTTTTATTTCTTTTTGTTGTCTGATTGCTGAGGCTAGGCCTTCCAGTACTATGTTGGACAACAGTGGTGAGAGTGGATATCCCTGGCTTGTTCCTGACCATAGAGGAGAAGCTCTCAGTTTTTCCCTATTGAGGATGATATTAGCTCTGGGTTTTTCTATATGGCTGTTACTGTGTTGAGGTATGTTTCCTTTAAACCTACTTTATGGAGAATTTTTATCAGTAATGGGTGTTGTACTTTGTCAAGTGCTTTTTTTGCCTGTATTGAAAGGATCATACGGTTCTTATTCTTTCTTTAATGTGGTGTATCACGTTGATTGATTTGCAAATATTGGACCACCCTTGCAGCCCAGGTATAAATCCCACTTGATCATGGTGTATGATTCTTTTAATGTACCGTTTGATTCAATTTGCTTGTATTTTTTTGAGAACTTTTGCATCCATGTTCATCAGGGATGTTGGCCTGTAGTTCTCCTTTTTAGTGGAGACTTTGTCGGGTTTTGCTGTCAGGGTAATGCTGGCCTCATAGAATGAATTTCGAAGTTTTCCTTCCATTTATGTTTTTGGAATAGTTTGAGAAGAATAGGTATTAACTCTTTAAATGTTTGATAGAATTCCCCTATGAAGCAGTCAGGCCTCAGACTTCTGTTGTTTGGGAGATTTTTTATTACTGATTCAGTTTCTTTACTGGTTATTGGTATGTTCAAGTTTTCTGTTTTCTTCCTGTTTCAGTTTTGCTGGTTCATGTTTCTAGAAATTTATCAATTTTTTCCAGGTTGTCCAGTTTGTTGGATATAATTTTCTATAATATTCTCCTAGAAATTTTTTTTGTACAAATTTGTTTGTATTTCTGTGGTGTTATTTCTCCTTTCATTTGTAATTTTATTTACTTGGGTCCTTTTCTTCTTGATAAGTCAGAAAGAAAGGGTTCATCAAATTTATTAATTTTTTATTACTTTTTTTAAAAAAGATTTATTTGAGAGCAAGAGAACAGGGGGGAGGGGCAGAGAGAGAGGGAAAGAAGTCCCAAGCAGACTCTGCGCTAAGCATGGAGCCTGATGCAGCGCTCATGCTCATGACCCTGAGATCACATCCTGAGCTGAAACCAAGAGTTGGTCACTTAAACAACTGATCCACCCATGTGCCCCTATTTTATTATGTTTTCTAAGAACGAGGTTCTAGTTCATTGATCTGTCCTATTGTTTTTTTTAGTTTCTATGTTATTTATTTCTGCTCCAATATTGGCATTGTATTGAACGTATAAATTAATGTGCAGAGATTGATATTTTTGAAATTGAGTCTTCCAGTTATTTTAGTTTATGAACAGACTACTAAATGTTTTTTCTACTTGTTTAAATCTTGAAAACTATCTTAATATGAACTGTAAATTTTTAAATGATCACAATAGTATATTTTATATTATGTATACATTAATAAAATATGTACAAAACCTGTTTATAAAAATGTTATAAATAAGGTTTATAATATATAATTTATAGTACATAAATATACAGTTTGTAATATAAAGTAGTTTTATAAATGTTTTTAAAGATTTTTTTTTACTTGAAGTAGTTTTTTTTTTAATGATTTTTTATTATATTATGTTAGTCACCATACAGTACATCCCTGGTTTTTGATGTAAAGTTCGATGATTCATTAATTGGGTAGAACACCCAGTGCACCATGCAATACGTGCCCTCCTTACTAGCCATCACCAGTCCATCCCATTCCCCCACCCCCTTCCCCTCTGAAGCCCTCAGTTTGTTTCTCAGAGTCCATAGTCTCTCATGCTTCATTCCCCCTTCTGATTACCCCCCTTTCTTTATCCCTTTCTTCTCCTACCGATCTTCCTAGTTCTTATGTTCCATAGATGAGAGAAATCATATGATAATTGTCTTTCTCTGCTTGGCTTATTTCACTTAGCACTATCTCCTCCAGTGCCGTCCATGTTGCAGCACATGTTGAGAACTCGTTCTTTCTGATAGCTGAGTAATATTCCATTGTATATATGGACCACAACTTCTTAATCCAGTCATCTGTTGAAGGGCATCTCGGTTCCTTCCACGATTTAGCTATTGTGGACAATGCTGCTGTGAACATTGGGGTGCATATGCCCTTCTTTTCACTACATCTGTATCTTTGGGATAAATACCCAGTAGTGCAATTGCTGGATCCATAGGGTAGCTCAATTTTTAACTTTTTAAGGGACCTCCACACTGTTTTCCAGGGTCGCTGTACCAATTTGCATTCCCACCAACAATGTAAGAGGGATCCCCTTTCTCCACATCCTCTCCAACAATTGTTGTTTCCTGCCTTGTCAATTTTTGCCATTTCTCTGATGGCTAATGAGTTTGAACATTTTTTCATGTGTCTGTTAGCCATTTGTATGTCTTCATTGGAAAAGTGTCTGTTCATATCTTCTGCCCATTTTTTGATTTGTTTATTTGTTTCTCATGTATTGAGTTTGAGAAGTTCTTTGTAGATCTTGGATAAGTCTTTTATCTCTAGCATCATATGAAATATATTCTCCCATTCCGTGGGCTGCCTCTTAGTTTTTTTGACTGTTTCCTTGGCTGTGCAGAAGCTTTTTATCTTGATGAAGTCCCATAAATTCATTTTATCTTTTGTTTCTCTTGCCTTTGGGGATGTGTCATGAAAAAGGTTGCTTTGGCCGATGTCGTAGAGGTTGCTGCCTATGTTCTCCTCTAGAATTTTGATGGATTCCTGTCTCACATCGAGGTCTTTCATCCATTTGGAGTTTATTTTTGTGTATGGTGTGAGATAGTGGTCAAGTTTCATTCTTTTGCATGTAGCTGTCCAATTTTCCCAGCACCATTTATTGAAGAGACTGTCTTTTTCCCACCGGATGTTTTTTCCTGCTTTATCAAATATTAGTTGCCCAAAGAGCCGAGGGTCCATTTCTGGGCTCTCTATTCTGTTCCATTGGTCTATGTGTCTGTTTTTGTGCCAGTACCATGCTGTCTTTGTGATCACAGCTTTGTAGTACAGCTCGAAATCCGGCATTGTGATGCCCCCAGCTTTGTTTTTCCTTTTCAACAGTTCCTTGGTGATTTGGGGCCTTTTCTGGTTCCATACAAATTTAAGGACTATTTGTTCCAGTTCTTTGAAAAATGTCCTCGGTATTTTGATCGGGATAGCATTGAAAGTGTAGATTGCTCTGGGTAGCATGGACATTATAACTATGTTTATTCTTCCCATCCACGAGCATGGAATATTTTTCCATCTTTTTGTGTCTTCCTCAATGTCTTTCAAGAGTGATTTATAGTTTCTAGAATATAGGTCCTTTACGTCTCTGGTTAAGTTAATTCCAAGGTAACGTATGGTTTTTGGTGCTATTGTAAATGGGATGGATTCCCTAATTTCTCTTTCTTCGGTCTCGTTATTCGTGTATAGAAATGCAACTGATTTCTGAGCATTGATTTTGTATCCCGCCACGTTACTGAATTGCTCTATAACTTCTAATAGTTTGGGAGTGGCTTCTTTTGGGTTTTCCATATAGAGTATCATGTCATCTGCGAAGAGAGACAGTTTGACTTCTTTGCTGATTTGGATACCTTGTATCCCTTTTTGTTGTCTGATTGCTGTTGCAAGGACTTCTATGTTGAATAATAGTGGTGAGAGTGGGCATCCTTGTCATGTTCCTGATCTTAAGTGAAAGGCTCCCAGCTTTTCCCCATTGAGAAAGATATTTGTTGTAGGCTTTTCATAGATGGCTTTTATGAGATTGAGAAATGTACCCTCTATTCTTACACCTTGAAGGGTTTTAATCAGGAAAGATGCTGTATTTTGTCAAATGCTTTTTCTGCATCTATTGAGAGAATCATATGGTTCCTGAGTCTTTTCTTGTTGATATGATGTATCACGCTGATTGATTTGCGAATATTGAACCACGCTTGCATCCCAGGGATGAATCCCACTTGGTCATGATGGATAATCCTTTTAATGTCTGTTGGATTCTATTAGCCAGGATCTTGTTGAGGATTTTGGCGTCCATTTTCATTAGGGAAATCAGTCTGTAATTCTCCTTTTTGTTGGGGTCTTTGCCTGATTTGGGGATCAAAGTAATATTGGCCTCATAGAATGAGTTTGGTAGCTTTCCTTCTGTTTCTATTTTTAAAAATAGCTTTAGGAGAATAGGTATTATTTCTTCTTTGAATGTTTGGTAGAATTCCCCAGGAAAACCATCCGGGCCTGGAGTTTTGTTTTTTGGAATTTTTTTTATCACTGACTCAATCTCTTCATAATTAATTGGCCTGTTTGAAAAATCAATTTCTTCCTGTTTCAGTCTTGGTAGCTTATAGGTTTCCAGGAAGTCCTCCATCTCTTCCAGATTGCTTAATTTATTGGCATAAAGCTGTTGATAAAAGTTTCTAATCTTCCAATTTCATTGGTGTTCGTTGTGACCTCTACTTTTTCATTTATAATTTTATTAATTTGGGTCCTTTCTCTATTCTTTTGGATAAGTCTTGTCAGTGGTCTGTCAATTTTATTGATTCTCTCAAAGAACCAGCTTCTAGTTCTGTTGATCTGCTCTACTGTACTCCTGGTTTCTAATTCATTGATTTCTGCTCCAATCTTGGGCAGCTGCTTCCTTGTGCATGGAATAGGCCTGTCCCTCTGTTGCTGCTCCAGCTTCTTTAGGTGAGAATATAAAAAGTGCATTTTAGATTTTTCTATTCTTTTGAGTGAGGCTTGGATGGCTATGTATTTCCCCCTTAGGACTGCCTTTGCAGTATCCCATAGGTTTTGGACCGTTGTGTTTTCATTCTTGTTGGTCTCCATAAATTGTTTAAATTGATTTTTGATTTCCTGGTTTATCGAATCATTCCTGAGCAGGATGGTTCGTAGTTGTCGGTTGAGACCTGTTTTGTGTCCCAGAACATGGTCTATTCTTGAGAATGTTCCATGGGCATTAGAAAAGAATGAGTATTCTTTGGTTCTGGGGTGTACTGTTCTATATATATCTATGAGGTCCAACTCGTTGAGTATAGCATTCAAAGCCCTTGTTTCTTTGTCGGTTTTCTGTATGGGTGCTGTGTCTATTTCTGATAGTGGAGTGTTGAGGTCCCCTACTATTAATGTATTTTTATTTATATGTCTCTTTATTCTGGTTAAGAGTTGGCTTGTGTATCTTGCTGCTCCCCTTTTGGGGGCATATATATTGATAATTGTCATATCCACTTGTTGGATACATCCTTTAAGAATAATACAGTACACTTCTGTGTCTCAAACTATAGTCTTTAGTTTAAAATCCAATCTGTCTCATATGAGAATTGCTACCCCAGCTTTCTTTTGAGGTCCATTGGCGTGGAAGATGGTATTCCATCCCTTACGTTCAATTTGAGTGTATCTTTAGGTTCAAAATGAGTCTCTTGTAGACAGCAAATGGATTGGTCATGTCTTTTTATCCAATCTGCGACCCTGTGGCATTTTATGGGAGCAGTTAGGCCATTTATAGTGAGACTGATTATTGAGAGATATGATTTTAATGATGCCATGTTGCCTGTAAAGTCTTTGTTTCTATCGATTGTGACTTTCTGTTCTGTATCACTCTTGGGGCCTTTTTACTTTTATAGGACCCCCCCTTAAAATCTCTTGTAGAGCTGGTTTAAAACTCTTATTTTAGTTTTGTTTAGTGGTTCCTCTCTTTATTAAAATATTTATCTTGACTTACGACAATCTACTCTTGATTATAACTAACTTAATTTTAGTAAAATAGAGCAACTTTGTTCCATTATAGTTCTGTAGCCTTTTCCTCATGTTATTATTGTCACATAAAGTACATCTATATATGTAATAAACTCAACAATGCAGTGTTATAATTATCTCTTTATGTAGTGCCACATTTTTCAAAGAAATTAGAACGAAAGAGAAAATATATTTATATGTTCCTTTATACTTATTAGCATATTTACCATTTCTGGTGTACTTCAGTTTTTTTGTGGATTCAGGTTACTTTTTGTCATAATGGCTTTTTAGCCACATGGACTTCTTCAGTATTTCTTGTAAGAGAGTTTTGCTGTGGTTGAATTACCTTGCTATTTGCTTATCTGGGAATATTTTGCCTTCATTTTGTTTTTGGTTTTTAAAATTTTTGTTATTGTAGTATATTTGACATTTTCCTTCATTTTAAGTGACAGTTTTGTTGGATACAGAGTTTCTAGTTTTATTCTTTTTTGTTTTCATTATTTTGAATCTTTTGACCTGTTTTTTTCTGATATAAAAGTTAGCCATTAATTATATTGGTTTTCTTCTGTATAAGGCTAATTGTTTTTTCCTTCCTGCTCTCCGGATTTTCTGTTGGTCTGTAATCAGTTTGACTATGATTTGTCTAGGTTAGTTCTCTTCGTGATTATTCAGTTCTGTATATAATCAAGTTTGGGAAGTGTTTGACCGTTATTTGTTCAGATATTTAATTGTCATTTCTATTCAGACATCTCTGATTTGTCACATTTTCTCAAACTTTCCATGGTTTTGATGACCTTAACAGTTTTGAATAGTGGTCAGGTATATTACAGAATGTCCCTTAAGTAGGGCTTGTCTGACATCTTCTGGTTAGATGGATGTTATAGCTTTTTGGGAGGAAGAACACAGAAGTAACTATGAATTACCATTTGTTCATGCTGTCAGTTTGAATTACCACTGATTTTGTTAACCTTGATCCCCTGGCTAAGATAGTGTTTGTCAGATTTCTCCATTGTATAGTTAACTCTAAAATTTTTTCTATGCTGTCCTCCTTGGAAGCAAACCACTAAAAAAGCCAATGCTGAAAAAATGGGGACTTATTTTCTACCTCCTTGGGAGAATTCCTGCATAAATTATTTGCAATTCTTCTGGGACAGACGTTTGTCTGTTCTCTCCTACTTATTAAATGCTTTTTTAAATGTCAGTGTGGACTTACTGATATTTATTTTATATAAAAATAAATTTTATATGTTTATATAAAATTTATTTTTATATAAAATATTTTATATTGTGTATAAACCAAAATTATTTATTTTGTTGCTCAAAGCGTTCCAACTTTGGACATTGGGAGCGCTTTCATTTGGCCCCTGTGTCCCTTCAGCATACGTCATCATTTTATTTTTTGAGCACTTTCTTGCTCTTCTGGCGCTGCAAGATCCTCCATACTCCAAACTTGTGTTTTCTCTGCCATTTGTCTAAGGATTCTTGGTTCCTTTTATTGGAAAAACTTTCCATTTCTCTTTTGAGGTTCCCTATTTGTTGAATCATTGTCATAATATTTTTCCTTAGTTTGGCATACTTTCTTTTAATTCTTTGAACGTATTTGTAACAGCTGTTTTGTAGTCTTTGTCTACTAAATACAGCATATGGCCTCATTCAGAGACCGTTTCAATTGACTGTTTTTTTCAAAGCCTGGTCATACTTCTTTGTATGTCTCATAATTTGTGATTGTTTCCTTTGTTTTACTTTTGTCTTTGTGAGTCTATGCCTTTTCTATTCATTTCTTGTGGTTTTAGTGTTTTTTTTGGAAGGCAACAGAAATAAATATGTTTTTAACATGCCATATTTAAATGAGAGCTCCAGAGGTAGTATTTATTTATTTATTTATTTATTATTTATTTTTTATAATGATATTTTTTTATTATGTTAGTCACCATACAGTACATCCTTGGTTTTTGATGTAAAGTTCCATGATTCATTACTTGCGTATAACACCCAGTGCACCATGCAGTACGTGCCCCCCTTAACACCCATCCCCAGCCTATCCCATTCCCCCACCACCCTCCCCTCTGAAGCCCTCAGTTTGTTTCTCAGAATCCATAGTAGTATTTAACCCCATACCTGGTGTGGGTCCAGAAACCTGTTTTTATAACTAAGAATTTGTGTTGTTTCTTAAACATTTTTTGAGCACTATATTTGGGACTTAGGCACTCAGAAGAGAATAATTAAAAAAAATAGTAACCCTTTAGAATATATAAGCCTATGTATCCCAATTGTATTTTTTAACCTCATGAGATTTGTTACTCCAAGCAGTTGAGTTTATAATTTTTACTATCTTCTCACAGAGATAGGGAAGAACGATTGGCTGCACTCACAGCTGCTCAGCAAGAAGCAATGGAAGAGCTGCAGAAGAAAATTCAGCTCAAAGTAAGGCTATTATATATTTTAATTTGAAATTCTAGAGCTTTCAGTGGAGCATGAGATTAAATTTTTTATTTATGGAATTGTGTAAAAATTTTAATTAATTTGTATTCTTAATATTTGAATAATGAGACTTACATGATTTAGTTATGATCACTTCTAACTCAGCTATCTAAAAACTAAATTTATTTTAGTACGATAAAGCAATGTGGAGAATAATTAAAGGAATTTTAACATTTCTTGTTTTTTACTAACCATTTTGTTAGTGACTTGAAGGCATTACTATTTGGCTTCTGATAATCATACTTTTAATTACGTACAAATAAACTAGAAGATGATTAGTGTAATTAGTTTTACTTGCTTTTCAGTGCTTGTGAATTGTGCAGTTGTAACTTGGGAAATTATGATAAACTGCTATTTTCTGGAAAATCTTTAGCATTAGTAATACAGTTTCTAGCAGTATATTTTACACTGTGTAACAATTATTTACATATTGTCTCCTCACGGAAATAGTATATTCCATAAGATAGAGGACCATATTTTATTATTTGTGTAGTCCTAGAACTTTTTTCATTCATTTAAATTTAATGCAGCAAAACTTTATTGAGCTTTGTGGTAGTTAGGGGGTACAGAGATAAGTAAGGCACGATCCTAAGTTTGAAGGTACTGTTAATCTAGTGTGAGATTCAGATGCTGATAATTTCCATATGGCTAGAGGTGCACTCGGCGTGCTATGGAAGTACAGATGAGGACACTTGGTCTAACATGAGCGGTTTCAGAAGTCAGAGGCAGCATTTTAGAGAATAACTCCTGAGTTGAAAGAGAGATGATTTTAATGGATAGAATAGGTAGGTTGGTTGGATGATATTTCCAGTCATATGAAAAAGTACGAGCGTGGAGTCAGAAGTCTGGAATTATGTTTTTTCAGCTTGGTTGTTTTTTTTTTTTGTTTTTTTGTTTTTTTTTGTTTTGTTTTTTGTGGGGGAAGTCACTGGAAGTGTAGAACAACCAGAAATGGTGTGGTGAAGTTAGTGTGGGTAGAGGTCTCTATCATGATGGGGTTCGTCTGTTATGAGGATAAGCTTGGTCTTTACATATGGGTCAGCATTTCCCATTGTGTGTTCCCTGAAGTGCTTCTCAAAAGTGTGTTGTAGTCAAATAAGTGTGTAATGTGTTGCTTAGCATAAGCGAGGTTTAGTTGAGTCATAGAGCACAGAATAGTTCTATGTTAAAAACCTGTTTAGCTTTATTTGATTTCAAATTTATTTGATGATAGAACCTTTTCCACAAAACAATAATATCCCATGGTGTAGTTCTATGAAGCACACTTTAGGAGACATTACTCCATGCGGGAGATATTAAAGGGCTTTATGTAGATTCTTGTTCTTATTGTTCAAGTTAACACTGAATTAAGACATTATTCTTTTATTTTAGAAAATTTATTGGAAATACTGTTTTTTTAAGTTCTCAGTATAATTTGAATAATTTTTTATATTCTCACACTTTGACTTCATTCACAGCATGATGAAAGCATTCGAAGGCACATGGAACAGATTGAACAAAGAAAAGAAAAAGCTGCTGAGTTAAGTAGTGGGAGGCATGCAAATACTGATTATGCCCCCAAACTGACCCCTTATGAGAGAAAGAAGCAATGTTCCCTCTGTAATGTCCTGGTAGGTTGTTATTAATATTGTGATGATATAATTTATTACTAAAGTTTATTAAACTATGGAAATATATTCTCCCAGTCTTTTAAAATTCGTACTAAGGCATATAATGAGTACCATGGATTTCTGTCATGATTTTTATACAAAGGAAGTACTGGAAAAATAGTGTTGGCATTTAGGAGTAGCAGTGCAAAGTGCTGATGTAGGCAGTTGCTGCTGAAATGGCTATATACCTGCCTAATTATTAGCCCAAGCGATATTTTTGGGTACTTGGACCAAAAAATAAAAGAGCATTTTTAGTGCTGAAACTTGAACCTTGATACTTAGAAGAAATGCTATCCTGTTAAGATTGTCTACGAAGGCATGGGTTTTTTGACCATGTATCTTTTAGAGGATTCTCAGAATTGTGTTTTAAAGAAAATATTTTTAAGCCTACTATGTAAAGGCTAGAGTGATCTCAACTTGCATATAGTATACTGGCTTGAATATATAATATTTATAATTAGATATAATTTTATGTTGATTACAGTTGCTTTGATTTTATGCTTTTAGATCTCTTCAGAGGTGTATCTTTTTAGCCACATTAAAGGAAAAAAACACCAGCAAGCTGTGAGAGAGAACAGCAGCATCCAAGGGCGTGAACTTTCAGATGAAGAAGTGGTAAGCTTTACTTTTATTCATTGCATATTTATTGAATATCTAGTGTGCTGTCTTTTATTATAAAGAATTGCATGTTCATATGTGATTATTTGAAACTATAACATTTAATAACTACTAAAATATGGTATATAAATGTGCCAATTAAGTGTACATTTTAACAAACATAGGAATAATAATGTGATACTGTTATTTATATAATTTTAGTGCAAAAAATGTTAATCGTATTTTGATATTTTAATGTCAAAGAACTGGAGGGTATTATGCTAAATGAAATAAGCCGATGTGAGAAACACAATTATCATACAGTTTCACTGAAATGTGGAATATAAAAAACAGAGCAGAGGATCATAAAGGAAGGGAGGGAAAACTGGATGGGAAGAAGTCAAAGAGGGAGACAAATCATGAGAAACTCTTAACTATGGGAAACAAACTGAGGGTTGTTTAAGAGAAGGTGGGTGGGGGGACGGGGTACCTTGGGTGAGACGCGTTAAGAGGGCACATGATATGAGGAGCACTGGGTGTTACACGCGACTGATGAATTGTTGAACACTGCATCTGAAAGTAACTATGTTTTGGCTAATTGAATTTAAATTAAAAAAATAGTAAAGGAAAGAATTGTTTAGTGATGCTCTACATTTCATATAAAATAGTTAACAATATAAATATCATATAAATTGATATTTTTGTATGAGTACAGTATTTAGAAGTTTTCAGAAATGCATTATTTATCTACCTATAATTCTTTATAATGGAATTTAGATTTGTATGAATATTTTTATAAAGATTTACATTCAGGTGTTATCTAGACATGGATGATGACATTGCTAATCTATGAATTTGTTGGTTCTATTTGTAATAGCAAATTGCTAAAGCTACCCAAAGATGAGAATTCATATTTGTTGAGCATCTCGTAAGATGCCCAGGAAAGGTTCTTGTGGCTCTATGAGGGCACTACCTGTGTGTACATGCATGTGTGTGTTTAACTCCTTTTTTTCCCCAGTGTGACATATTAAGAGTACACAAATCTCAAGTATACAGCTTGATTAATTTTTACATATGTTTCACTCACGTGAAGTTATAGATTATTTCTTGTACCCCGGAAGGCTGTCAACTTGCATATAGTTGTGTCCCCAGACATGTCCCCAGAAGGTTACTTGTTTCTGACTCTAGTACCATCTTCGCTTTTTCTGTTCTGGAACTTTATAAATGGTATCAGTTAGGATGAACTT
This sequence comes from Ursus maritimus, assembly GCF_017311325.1. Classification (NCBI taxonomy): domain Eukaryota; kingdom Metazoa; phylum Chordata; class Mammalia; order Carnivora; family Ursidae; genus Ursus; species Ursus maritimus. The sequence goes on along the minus strand of NW_024425230.1, from coordinate 27,679,809 downwards.
TTCGTATCTGGTTTCTTTCACCCATCCCTAACTCTGTGAGGTTGATGTTTAATGTTTATATGAAGCTATAGTTCATTCTTTTTCTTAGCGTTTTGTCAGTGCTTTCTAGGCAAAGACCATCAAACACATCTGTAGTTGAATAAAATTGGGTTTTATTAACTTACGAAAAGAATGGAAAATGTATGCTTTGGGGAGTTATGGAGCTTCTCAATAAGGTGTTAAAAAGAACTTATTATAGTATTTGGGTTTTTGCTAGGTGATTTGGTTGGGGAGGGGAGAGTTCAAGGACTTGGGGCTTTGGTCTGGATTGAATGCTGTCTGGAAGCATGGGTAATTTTGTGGTTGTTTTTTTTCTTTTTTTTTTTTTTTTAGATTTATATCTACTTCACTTTATTAGTGATTTTTTTTTTTAGAGGAAAATACGATTTTTTTTTTGATGTAAAGTTCGATGATTCAAGAGTTGCGTATAACACCCAGTTCACCATGCAATACGTGCCCTCCTGACTACCCATCACCAGCCTATCCCATTCCCTCACCCCTCTACCCTCCAAAGCCCTCAGTTCTTTTCTCAGAGTCCATACTCTCTCATGCTTCATTCCCCCTTCTGATTACGCCTCCTTTCTTTATCCGTTTCTTCTCCTACCGATCTTCCTAGTTCTTATGTTCCATAGATGAGAGAAACCATATGATAATTCTTTCTCTGCTTGACTTATTTCACTTAGCATTATCTCCTCCAGTGCCGTCCATGTTGCAGCAAATGTTGAGAAATCGTTCTTTCTGATGGCTGAATAATATTCCATTGTATATATGGACCACAACTTCTTTTTTTATTTATTTTTATATTTTTTTATTATATTATGTTAGTCACCATACAGTACATACCTGGTTTTTGATGTAAAGTTCGATGATTCATTAGTTGCATATAACACCCAGTGTACCATGCAATACGTGCCCTCCTTACTACCCATCACCAGCCTATCCCATTCCCCCACCCCTCTACCCTCCGAAGCCCTCAGTTCTTTTCTCAGAGTCCATAGTCTCTCATGCTTCATTCCCCCTTCTGATTACCCCTTCTTTATCCCTTTCTTCTCCTACCGATCTTCCTAGTTCTTATGTTCCAAAAATGAGTGAAACCATATGATAATTTTCTTTCTCTGCTTGACTTATTTCACTTAGCATTATCTCCTCCAGTGCCGTCCATGTTGCAGCAAATGTTGAGAAATCATTCTTTTTTTAGCTGAGTAATATTCCATTGTATATACGGACCACAGCCTCTTAATCCAGTCATCTGTTGAAGGGCATCTCGGCTACTTCCATGATTTAGCTATTGTGGACAGAGCTGCTATGAACATTAGGGTGCATATGGCCCTTCTCTTCACTACGTCTGTATCTTTGGGGTAAATGCCCAGTAGTGCAATGGCTGGATCATAGGGTAGCTCAATTTTTAACTTTTTAAGGGACCTCCACACTGTTTTCCAGAGTGGCTGTACCAACTTGCATTCCCACCAACAATGTAGGAGGGATCCCCTTTCTCCACATCCTCTCCAGCAATTGTTGTTTCTTGCCTTGTCTATTTTTGCCATTCTAACTGGCGTAAGGTGGTATCTTAGTGTGGTTTTGATTTGAATTTCCCTGATGGCTAATGATTTTGAACATTTTTTCATGTGTCTGTTAGCCATTTGTATGTCTTCATTGGAAAAGTGTCTGTTCATATCTTCTGCCCATTTTTTGATTTGTTTATTTGTTTCTCGTGTATTGAGTTTGAGAAGTTCTTTGTAGATCTTGGATACCAGTCTTTTATCTGTAGTGTCATTTGCAAATATATTCTCCCATTCCGTGGGCTGCCTCTTAGTTTTTCTGACTGTTTCCTTGGCTGTGCAGAAACTTTTAATCTTGATGAAGTCCCATAAATTCATTTTATCTTTTGTTTCTCTTGCCTTTGGGGATGTGTCATGAAAAAGGTTGCTTTGGCCGATGTCATAGAGGTTGCTGCCTATGTTCTCCTCTAGAATTTTGATGGATTCCTGTCTCACATCGAGGTCTTTCATCCATTTGGAGTTTATTTTTGTGTATGGTGTGAGATAGTGGTCAAGTTTCATTCTCTTGCATGTAGCTGTCCAATTTTCCCAGCACCATTTATTGAAGAGACTGTCTTTTTCCCACCGGATGTTTTTTCCTGCTTTATCGAATATTAGTTGCCCAAAGAGCCGAGGGTCCATTTCTGGGCTCTCTATTCTGTTCCATTGGTCTATGTGTCTGTTTTTGTGCCAGTACCATGCTGTCTTTGTGATCACAGCTTTGTAGTACAGCTCGAAATCCGGCATTGTGATGCCCCCAGCTTTGTTTTTCCTTTTCAACAGTTCCTTGGAGATTAGGGGCCTTTTCTGTTTCCATACAAATTAAGTTAATTCCAAGGTAACGTATGATTTTTGGTGCTATTGTAAATGGGATGGATTCCCTAATTTCTCTTTCTTCAGTTTCATTGTTCGTGTATAGAAATGCAACTGATTTCTGAGCATTGATTTTGTATCCCACCATATTACTGAATTGCTCTATGAATTCTAATAGTTTGGGAATGGATTCTTTTGGGTTTTCCATATAGAGTATTATGTCATCTGCGAAGAGAGACAGTTGACTTCTTCTTTGCCAATATGGATACCTTTTATCCCTTTTTGTTTTCTGATTGCTGTTGCAAGGACCTCTAGTACTATGTTGAATAATAGTGGCGAGAGTGGGCATCCTTGTCATGTTCCTGATCTTAAGGGAAAGGCTTTCAGCTTTTCCTCATTCAGAATGATATTTGCTGTAGGCTTTTCATAGATGGTTTTTATGAAATTGAGGAGTGTACCCTCTATCCCTACACTATGAAGGGTTTTACTCAGGAAAGGATGCTGTATTTTGTCAAGTGCTTTTTCTGCATCTATTGAGAGGATCATATGATTTTTGGCTTTTTTCTTGTTGATAAAGTCTATCACACTGATAGATTTGCAAATGTTGAACCACCCTTGCATCCCAGGGATGAATCCCACTTGGTCATGATGGATAATCCTTTTAATGTACTGTTGGATTCAATTAGCAACGATCTTGTTGAGAATTTTGGCGTCCATATTCATTAGGGAAATCGGTCTGTAATTCTCCTTTTTGATGGGGTGTTTGCCTGGTTTGGGGATCAAGGTTGCTTCTTTAATAAATCAGTAAATCTTAGCTGGGATCTCGAAGCCACTGTTTTTTCCTGAGTTTCTGGACCTGACCAATGCTTAAAGAAAAATTGCACACAGTTATTCGGGCTTACTTCTCTATGATTTTCTCCTTTTGAGGATTTTCCCCCTCAAGTTCCAATCGCTTCAGCAGCTCAAAACCAAGTTCTGTCTTTTCAGCTCAGTAAGGCTGCTACTTTCAGCTTGCACTGTTCTCCCATGCCACAAATAGGCACAAGCCATTAAGGAAAAATCCACAGTGAAAGTGGAGCTCATCTGATGTGCTTCCTTTCTGTTAGGGATCATGGTCTCTCAAGTCCTGGCTCTGTTGGCTGTTCTTTAATGCCTTCAAATTGATGTTTTATATATATTTTGTGCCAGATTTTGAGTTGGAAAATGGCCCAGTATAAGCCAGTTCACCGTGGCTGGAATTGGAAGTCTCCTAACGTTTAATTGCTCTATATCCATTGTTCGGCATAACACTTGACACATAGTAAGGTATTTAATAAAAGCTCATTGAGCTGAGTTGAACTGAAAGGTTATACAGAATGGCTTTAGATATCATTAATAAAACATTTAATTAATTATCTATTTAGTTTACCTCAAATAAATTTTTGTCCTTTACTCAAATTGTATGGGTATTTTAAGAGTGAATACTAAGGATTTTTTTTTACTTGCATCATTCATATAATTATCTCTATTTACTATTTTAAGTTTGCTGTTTAGAACTAGAGTCATGCCACTAGTGTGTATGCCACTTATGTGTATGCCACTTTGAAAAAATCTTAATTTGTTTTCATTAGTTAGAATTTAATTATTCCATTACAAATGAAATTCTTCCATTTATAAAAATTATTTGTAATTGAGTTCTCTTAATTAAAAAGCTACATTATTTAATTTATAACAAATTGTTTAAAAATTTTCTGGAGTATTGCTGTTATGTAAATTGAAATCTAAATTTTATGTGTTTTCAATGAGAAAAGTTGAGAAGGAAAGAATATTTAGTTCATGCAATTTGGAAGAAAAATGTGCAGTATTATTCAACTTTTGTAGCTGTTATAGTACAGCCTGATGTTTAGCTGTTGTGATTTGAGATTTAGTTGATGTGTTCAGTTTGTGTACTGTTTCAGCTCAAAGGAATTAAATTTTCTTTAAGTTCTCACTTAATTCATGTCGTTCTTCTTGGTTATAGCCCTTTCTTCCTGAAAACTAGCATGCAATGTAGCATATGAGTTATGTGATATAGTAAAGCAATTTTATATTTACTCATGGAAGTTTCATTTTTAATCAGTGGAGGTATCTATAGTAAACATACTTGTTCTACTTAAAGTTATTACTTGTCATCTGTGATGTCTTTATGTTATATACACCTTGTCTGTGACCCTTCTTCTTTGACATGTAAGATTTTATTTATACCACCTCTGACCTAATAAAATTGTACCTTTGACCTTATGCACTTGACATATCGGATAACTTACTCTTGATCTTTGACATGTTTTGTTTTAAGCCTGTTAAACATAATAGGTAGCTGCCCAACAAGAAAGGTATATTGTTTTGTGTTTTTATTGTCATTTTACCAGGAAATTTTTGTTTTTTGAGACTTTACAAAAAGAGCTGTTTTATGTTTTATTTTTTTTTCTCTTTCTTCATCTTAGAATCCGAATGATAAAAGTAGCTAATTTTTGAAGATCGCAACCAATGGGTGCTAGTTTAAATGCATTCCAAAATTTAATTTTTATACATTGCTAAAGAAATAATAAAGTATAAGTTTTAACTAAAACTGATTTCTGTGTCATCCTGTTTTCACACTAATATCTAAAGAACCTAATAGTGATTTTTGTGGACATTGAATGAAGTACATTCAATCATGTATAGAGAACGAAGTTAAAAAGTTGTTTTTTTTTTTTAATCCATGTATTTCTCTTTGTAAGACTCCTTGGCTTTTAAAGCATATAAAGTATACAAGCTCTGTTTGTTAACCTCTGTATTTCCAAAGTTTATTTTCATTTGATGCATGGATGTATAAAAAGGACTTTCATGAAGTATGTTAACTGTGATTTATTGGATGTTTACAACCAAATGTGATTTTATAAATCCCAAATTAGTATTTCAACGTGGAAAGATTATGCACATTAGGTGGCAGAAAAAATGATACTTTAAATTAGCAAAAACATAAAGACATTACTGTATTTAATGAAATGTAAGCTGATTTCTTTCGCCAGAGGGTGCTGGTGTTGGGGTGAAAAGAAGTCTCCTAGATGTCTCTCAGAATTGAGCGTTGTCCAGGAAATAATAGATAATTCCTAATTAATTCATTTCCTTACCTTGCTTACCTTTGTTTGTAGAAACAAAAGTATTTGTTCTCTTCTTATAATCGTGTTAGGAAAACATTTTATCTACTTTTCAACAGAAAATCAAGTCAAATGAATGAACTAGAACTCATTTAGAATAAATCTTTGTTTTTTTTTTTCTCCCCTGTACCTCAGTTGGGTACACTTTAAGTTAGACTGGGAAATTATCTAAAAACGTCTTACCCTTTCATATAGCATATAGCTTCCATTGCCTAAATTTCTCTTTAATAGGGTGGGAAAATTTTATGGGGTGTGTGTGTGTGAGAAAGGAAGAGAGAATGCAAGCACGTGTGAAAGAGAATTGTGTGAGAGAGAGCATGTGGTATTCAGTGTATAACACACACATATATAGTTGATTGTTAACTTATATATTTCTTCTAACTTTTGGAATTCTAATGGTGGTAAATTCACTCACATTGTAACTAGGGACATGCAGAGAATATTTGGCTATTTATCCATAGCTGAGTAAGTCTTCTTCATTGAATTAAGGAAAGATTTTTAACTAAGTAACCAATTTGTTTTATTTATTTTTTTTAATTAATTAATTTATTTTTTTAAAGTTCCATGATTTATTACTTGCGTATAACACCCAGTGCACCATGCAATACTTGCCCTCCTTAATACCCATCACCAGCATATCCCATCCCCCCCCCCCCCAGAAACTCTCAGTTTGTTTCCCAGAGTCCATAGTCTCTCATGGTTCCTATTTTAAACCTTAGTTTGACCCAATAATTTAAACAGTTTCTGTGGTTTGTACCTAGCCTGTTTTGAATAACAATCCTCAGTTCTCATCCATTTGCTTATCTCCTTGAGGTAGCACCTATGTGTATTAAAGGAAGAATGTGGCTTACAGGACCCCATATTACAAGGAAAAGTTGAGATCTTTCTACACAATGTCTTCTTTTTCAGTTTGCAGTGTGAGGCCTTTCTCTACCTGTTCACTTAGTCTCCTCTGGGTTTCCAGTCCTGATGAGTGGCTGGTGAACTCTTGAGCTGTTCTTTCCACTTAGTGTTCCGGGGGAGCATCAGACATTTATTTACCTCTTCCTGACCAGGTCACCCCTCAGTCCTCTTTCCCTGCCTATCTTTGAGTCTTTGCTGTAACCTTCATTCTGGTGCTGGCAGGCCTACTGGCTTCTACCACAGGGTTCACACCACATAAGAATTAAGAACATTTTGGGAAAGCTAAAACACAAGGTCTCTTCCTGATTGCATAGCACGGCCATATTACTGGACCTCTTTGGTGGCAGGGACAGGCGGAGAGATCATTTCTTTTGAGAATCAAAATTACACTTTTGGCAGTACTCTCACTTAGCTATTACTGTCACTTATCTCCCTTAGGATACACATTTTAAAAAATTATTTCACCTTTTATCTCCAATTTTTTTTGGCTGGCAAGAAATAAATTTTACTTTAATCATTCCTCCTTTAATTCCAACCAAGCAACTAAGCCTTTAGGTTGGAAAAAGGAGTTCTACATACTGTGGAGTAAATACTATAGTTTGAATACTCCAGGCTTCCTTATTGACATGCTAAAGGACAAGATAGATAAATTTATTTAATCTCAGGCTCTTTGCTTGGTTTATAAACCTATCGTCTCACTGCATATATCTGTTTTACATATCTAAAATTGATTATTGTAGAGTGTATTTTTCTTGTATTTATTTTAGAATAAAATCTAACCACCTCTCTAGCTGAGTTTTATTAGACAAATGCCATATGCTAAGAAAGGTAAAAATGGATAATTACACTTATAATTTTGAACTGTTACTCCATTGATACCTGTTTTTCATACTTTTTCTGATGTAATATAACCATTAAACTTTTACTGCTAATAATCACAGTCTCTTTTCTGTTTTGGTTTTCTTTTAATAAACATTCAGTTTTGGAGATACTGATCGTTAATCAGTGATTCAGAACAAGAAGGCTAAAGAACTGTAGCTTTCTTAGTTTTTTCAGATTCTGTGTCATTGGTTTGGTAAATTACAGCTACATATGTTCTCTTCCATGGATCTTTTCTTTCAAACAGTTGCTTTACTTAAAAGTGAAATCTCAAATAGGTAATAAATATCTGCAGTTTAGAAACTTAAGCTCTTTAGTGTTTGCTAAAACTATTTTGTGACTCCTAAATAGCTCTCATAATACAATTAAACTATACAGATGTGAAAAGCCATTTCAACCATATTTCTCTGCATAAGTCCTTGGACTATATTACTGTAATACATGCTGCTTGCATTATGGTGGTTATCTAATTTTACAGTTTGCTTGCAATAATTAAGACTATTTTTTCCTCTTTGCATCTCTTTATTTGGGAATTAGAATGGAGAGTCCCAAGCTGATAATTTAAGTGTTAAAGTTATAACATGTTTTGGCTGTTTTTTTTTTTTTTTGTAGCTGATACCCATTGCCTTTACGCAGTTAATTAAATATCTAAACACTGTTGCTTTTTAAAAGACATAAGCTCTTAAAATCCTTAAACTCTTATTCAAGATCATGGTAGCTAGGAATGACTACAATAGTGACTGCTTTTATACATCTACAGATTACAGACCAGTGCGTTCTCATCTGGCTCTTGTGTGTATTTGTGAGGAGTTGCAGAATTGTGGCCATGGGCAACATTAAAAGACCAGAGCAGTTGTGATGACTTTTGCAGCTGCTCTCTTTCAGTTGGATGATAGAGCATCAGAAAGGGTTGCAGTGAGGCAAATTTGTACAGCTCAAGCTGCTTCTACTTGAATATTCTCTCACAGTTTTGTGATATGTACTTCTTTGTATGGAAATTTTATGCCTACCTGATCTTGAAATCCATAATATGACAGTTTCATGTTGGAAGAATAAAGGGAATGAAGGATTTATTAATAGAAGTTTATAAGCAGGAACAAGGGCACCTGGGTGGCTTGGTTGTTTGAGCGTCTGACTTCATTTTGGCTCAGGTCGTGATCTCAGGGTTGTGAGATCGAGCCTCATGTAGGGCTTTGTGTTCAGTGTGGAGTCTCCTTGTCCCTCTCCTTCCCACTCTGCCCTCCTCCCACTAGCTGCTCATGCTCTCTCTCTCAAATAAATAAATAAATATGTAAACAATCTTTAAGAAAAACAGGAGTTTGTAAGGAGGAACACTCTTGTTCTGACAAAGATAGTTGACAAGTTTAGCATTTTACCTGCCTAATTTATATAACTCTTATTTTCCTTACTAAATAATTGATTATAAATGCTCTTATTTTAATTCAGACCTTATTAGGTTCTTTATCTGAAATTCAATGGCCAGTATATTAGTTCCAAAGTAAATATTTATAGAAGATCAGATCTTTGATAGAGTTAATTGAGTTTTAGTAATAATTATTTTGTCAGTTTGACTTTTCTTGCAGTCGTTAGAGTAGGCACATCTGTTGTATCAGGAAAATCACAAAGTTGTAAAACAAAATTTTCAGAATCCCAAAATTTGGTCCTCTCTCAAAATTTTTTTTTAGATTACAAAGTATTTCAGCATTAGAAAGGAGTATAGTAAACACCACATTCCTGCTACCTAGTAGTTAATTGATAACACTTCTTTTCTGGTCCTTCCATACTTGGAAAGATGGAAGGGATACAAAGTTCATAAAGTGTGGGTGGTGGGGCCAAGTTCAGGGAATAGAGCTAAATCTGTATGTTCCATGGTGAGAAGTCAATAGATAATCTTAAAACTGAAAAATGAAGAAGTAGCAATACAATATATATTCAGGAATATAGAGAAGAGAAGAAAGATAAAACAATCCCCTAAAACCATTGCACCTAGATTTGGGAAAAGAGTGGGAGAGTAGTGGGAAACTACTTTCTTTGAACCACTGATTATGTAAAATATGTTTGCCGTTAACTTTGACAAAAGCAAAAACATTTATTTTATTTTATTTTTTAAATAATTTTTTATTATGTTATATTAGTCACCATACAGTACATCCTTAGTTTTTGATGTAGTGTTCCATGATTCATTATTTGCGTATAACACCCAGTGCTCCACGCAATATGTACCCTCCTCAATACCCATCACTGGCCTATCCCAGTCCCCCACCCCCCTCCCCTCTGAAGCCCTCAGTTTGTTTCCCAGAGTCCATAGTCTTTCATGATTCATTTCCCCCTTCTGTTCACCCCCTCTTCATTCTTCCCTTCCTTCTCCTACCAATTTCCCTGCTATTTCTTATGTTCCATAAATGAGTGAAACCATATGGTAATTGTCTTTCTCTGCTTGACTTATTTCACTTGGCATAATCTCCTCCAGTTCCATCCATGTGGATGCAAATGTTGGGTAATCATTCTTTCTGATGGCTGAGTAATATTCCATTGTATATATGGACCACATCTTCTTAATCCATTCGTCTGTTGAAGAGCATCTCAGCTCCTTCCACAATTTAGCTATTGTAGACAAAGCTGCTATGAACATTGGGGTGCATATGGCCCTTCTCTTCACTACGTCTATATCTTTGGGGTAAATACCCAGTAGTGCAATTGCTGGGTCATAGGGTAGCTCAATTTTTAGCTTTTTAAGGGACCTCCACACTGTTTTCCAGAGTGGCTGTACCAACTGGCATTCCCACCAACAGTGTAAGAGGGATCCCCTTTCTCCACATCCCCTCCAACATTTGTTGTTTCTTGCCTTGTCAATTTTTGCTGTTCTAACTGGCATAAGGTGGTATCTCAATGTGGTTTTGATTTGAATTTCCCTGATGGCTAATGATGTTGAACATTTTTTCATGTGTCTGTTAGCCATTCAGAATTGATGGAGAGACAAAAACATTTTTTAAAAATAAATACAACAGTGGTAATTATGTACACGCCCATGTTTCTCAGGAATCTTCTGTGTTCTGTCCAGTTTTTTTGTTCATGGTTTAAGTCGATAACACATCTGCAACCGTAGAAGGCCATCATAGGGAACTTGGATATTTTGGCCAGTTACATTGTTAATTCTTTATTCTTTTAAATTTATTACAGTATCCTTTGATGCCATTAATCCAAATACTGGATTTTCTACTGTGACTGGAAGGCTCAGTCAGTTAAGTGGCTGCCTTGAGCTCAGGTCATGATCCCAGGGTCCTGGGATCGAGCCCTGCATCAGGCTCCCCACTCCATGGGCAGCCTGCTTCTCCCTGTCCACCGCTTATTCTCTCTCTCTCTCTCTCTCTCTCTCAGATAGATAAATAAAACCTAAAAAAATTTTTTTTTAATCCCAAATACTGGATTTTCCCTTTTTTTGCTGTTATTTATAGAATAATGATAGAACAACTATCTGTGTACCCTCCACTCAGGTTATTGAGAATCTCCTGGTAGGAAATTATGTTTTTGTTTGTTCATAGTACGTTTGTTTGTGAAAGATATTTTCACTGGGTATAAATTTGTAGCTTAATAATTATTTTCTCTAAAAATTGAGTAGATATTATTTGCTGTCTTCTTCTATTCCTCATAGGGTAGATGTATTCTATTTTTCACAATTACCTTGGCTGTTCCTCTGCTTTTCACTTTGTACATAACCTTTGCAATTAACTTGTTAAACTAAGAAAATTCTTTTTTGATTTTGAAAGATTGCAGTGCAATTATGGCAAGATTAAATTGGCAAGAGTAGACCTATTTTAAATATGTTTTCTTTTCATCCAGCAACGTGTTTGTCTACTTATGTCTTGCATTTATTTATGTGTTCTTTAGTTAAGCATCCATTTTCTTCATGAGTGTATGTTTGTGTTTAGAAGTATGAAGAGATTCATGGATTTGACTGCTATCGTATATAGAGACGAGGTTAGTCTCTGGGCATTGCTTCAGTTTTAAAATATGTGATGCTAAAATGAGTGCTATCCTGTGTTTGCAGTTTCAACTTTTATTGCATTATGATCAGAGATTATGGTTTATCTAGGTTCTACTTTGGAGAGTTTATTGATTTTCTTTATAGCTAAATACATTGTAAAATTTTAAAAATAGGTTTTCTCTCTCTTTGGGTGTGTATATTAGATTTCCTTGTTGTTATGCAAATATTCTCACTTTCTTTAACCTGTTTTTTTGTCCTTTTCTCAAAAATGGAAAGACTGTCAATATGCTATTATTATTATTATTTATGTATGTCTCCTTGTGTTTTAAAAATCTTTATCACAATGTTTTATCATCATGATTATAACTATTACATAATTTTTATCTAATGAATTTTACCTTTAAGAATATGAAATGTCTCTTGGGGCTCCTGGGTGGCTCAGTCGTTGGGCGTCTGCCTTCGGCTCAGGGCGTAATCCCAGGCTCCTAGGATTGAGCCCCGCATCGGGCTCCTCCGCTGGGAGCTGCTTCCTCTTCTCCCACTCCCCCTGCTTGTGTTCCCTCTCTCGCTGGCTGTCTCTCTCTCTGTCAAATAAATAAATAAAATCTTTTAAAAAAATGAAATGTCTCTTTCCTATTTCATGCCTTTCCCTTGAATATTATTTTTGTATGTTATTAATTTGGCAAACCTAGTTTTGCATAGTCCTGCCTGGTATGTCCCTTTATTATCCTTCCTCTCCCTTCTCCCTTTTGTTCTTGTCCCCATGATAGTTTTATTTTTGCACCTAGGTGTCTTCCTAAAAAGTATAATTTTATTTTAGCTGTTTCCTGCTCTGTTAAAAAATACCATGCTATATGTAATCTTTTGGACTTAACTCTTTTCTACTGAATATTATAGTGCCTAGATTCATACGGACTGGAAATTTTTGAGGCCTGTCGTACATTAAACTACACTTATTTTTAAGTTTACATATAATAACTTTTGGTATATTCATACCCATGAAACTATAACCATGATCAAGACAGTGAGCGTATCTGCCACATCAGAAAGTTTCCTCATCTACTATATCCCTACTGATTTTTTGCCTACTTTTGTTCTACCAATTTTTGAGAAAGGGATATTGAAATCTTTTAATTGTGAATTTTTCTATTTCTCTTGGCAGTTCAATCAGTTTTTGCCTTATGTAGTTTCAAGTTGTATTATTAGGGGCATAAATGCTAATGGTTGTTATGTCCCCTCGATTAATTGATCCCTTTATTATGAAATTACCTTCTTTATTCCTAGTAATATTTTTGATACCTTGTCTAAATATTAATTAGCCATTCCAGCTTTCTTTTGTCTAGCATTAGAGTAGTATATCTTTTTCTTTTATTTTACTTTTAGCATATTTATATTTTTGCATGTGTCCTTTTCTTAAACACGTAAAGTTAAGTAGGCTTATGGAGAATCTTTGTTCTGCTGCTGTTGAGTTTGATATGAAGCTGCTGTCTCTCTCAAGCTCTTGTCACCTAGGGCTTGAAAGCCACTCACAGCTGAGGAGTTCCGGCTCTGTCTCTGAGCATTCTTTTTACTTTGATCTTTTTTTTTTGAAAGGGTGATGTTATTTGTGTAATATTGTTACTGGGATATTATTGAAATGTTTCTGAGCATGGAGCCTAATTGCAGTCTACCATGCTGTATTTGAAATCTGAGAATTCTCAGAAAATAGCTTTCATTACAAGGCTTGGTTCAATAGAACTGAACAATTCCCTCTTGCACTGTTGAGCTCAGGCCTTTCTCCATCTTCACAGCATGATAAATTAATAAGTTTATTGAACTCTGCACTTTTCTTTGAGTCATCTTGGATCAGATCAGAAAGAAACATCAGAATCTGCAAAAGAAGTCTTTACCTCATGTATCATCTCCACCTACCAGGAAACGGATAGAGTATTTATAATTGTCACTGAGTGGCAGGGGGACAGATGGTCGGCTATCATCCTATCAGAAGATGGCCTTTTCTATTTGGCATGGTGTCTGTTTCACAGTATTTCATTAGCTTTATTTTTCTCATCTGTCACTTTAAACAAGATAATACATAGACTGTAGTAGATAAAAATAGAAATGTATCCTACCTGTAGAAAGGGACCTTAGCAGAGTTGAATCTTTTGTATAATTAAAATAATCTATCAGGTTTTAAAAGTTGTCATTGTCTTATGTTTAATTTTTCAAAATGAATGCTGTCATAAAAGACATTACATTTCAGATTTTCTTAAATTTACTGTTTGACAAAATTTTATTTAAATATAATGGAATTCTGGGGGTGTCTGGGTGGCTCAGTCAGTTAAGTATCTGCCTTTGGCTCAGGTCATGATCCTGGCGTTCTGGGATCGAGCCCCATGTGTGCTTCCTGCTAGGCGGGGAGTCTGTTTATCCCTTTCCCTCTGCCCCTCTCCCCCCTCACTGCCCCCCCCCC
>NW_024425230.1:27594986-27666032 GCF_017311325.1 Ursus maritimus | reverse complement strand
CCCCCCCCCCGCTGATGGTTGCTCTTTTTCAAATAAATAAATAAATGAAATCTTAAAAAATATATATATAATGGAATTCTCAAACTTTTTATCTTTTTTTTATTATGTTGGTCACCATGCAGTACATCCTTAGTTTTTGATGTAAAGTTCCATGATTCATTACTTGCATATAACACCCAGTGCACCATGCAATATGTACGCTCCTTAATACCCATCACCAGCCTATCCCATTCACCCACCCTCCTCCCCTCTGAAGCCCTCAGTTTGTTTCCCAGAGTCCGTAGTCTCTCATGGTTCATTCCCCCTTCTGCTTACCCCCCTTTCTTTATCCCTTTCTTTTCCTACCGATCTTCCTACTTCTTATGTTCCATAAATGAGTGAAACCATATGATAATTGTCTTTCTCTTCTTGACTTATTTCACTTAGCATTATTGCCTCCAGTGCCGTCCATGTTGCAACAAATGTTGAGAAATCGTTCTTTTTGAGGGCTGAGTAATATTCCATTGTATATATGGACCACATCTTCTTAATCCATTCGTCTGTTGAAGGGCATCTCGGCTCCTTCCATGATTTAGCTATTGTGGACAATGCTGCTATGAACATTGGGGTGCATAAGGCCCTTCTCTTCACTACGTCTGTATCTTTGGGGTAGATGCCCAGTAGTGCAATTGCTGGGTCATAGGGTAGCTCAATTTTTAACTTTTTAAGGGACCTCCACACTGTTTTCCAGAGTGGCTGTACCAATTTGCATTCCCACCAACAATGTAAGAGGGATCCCCTTTCTCCACATCCTCTCCAACAATTGTTGTTTCTTGCCTTGTCAATTTTTGCTGTTCTAACTGGCGTAAGGTGGTATCTTAGTGTGGTTTTGATTTGAATTTCCCTGATGGCTAATGATGTTGAACATTTTTTCATGTGTCTGTTAGCCATTTGTACGTCTTCATTAGAAAAGTGTCTATTCGGGGCGCCTGGGTGGCACAGCGGTTAAGCGTCTGCCTTCAGCTCAGGGCGTGATCCTGGCGTTGTGGGATCGAGCCCCACATCAGGCTCCTCCGCTAGGAGTCTGCTTCTTCCTCTCCCACTCCCCCCGCTTGTGTTCCCTCTCTCGCTGGCTGTCTCTATCTCTGTCAAATAAATAAATAAAATCTTTAAAAAAAAAAAAAAGAAACGTGTCTGTTCATATCTTCTGCCCATTTTAAGATTTGTTTATTTGTTTCTTGTGTATTGAGTTTGAGAAGTAGTTGTAGATCTTGGATACCAGTCCTTTATCTATAGCATCATTCGCAAATATCTTCTCCCATTCCATGGGCTGCCTCTTAGTTTTTTTGACTGTTAACTTGGCCGTGCAGAAGCTTCTTATCTTGATGAAGTCCCACAAGTTCATTTTATCTTTTGTTTCTCTCGTCTTTGGAGATGTGTCGTGAAATTTATCTTTTTTAAGCACTTTTTCAGCACCTACTTGTGCACTCTGCATTAGTTCAGGCACCAGGGAAGCACAGATAAATAACGTCAAGGGAGCCCAACTCTTCATTGTATTCTATCTCTCTGAGTTTCATGAATCTCTACTAAACACACTCATTTTAAAAAGTGAACTAGTTCTTATATGGTGCTTTCGTTTTTGAATAGTGTTTCAGTAATATCTGTACATTATTTTAGTTAATTTACTTATTTTTACTGCTCAAACTATAGTTTAAAAAATACAATTTATTTATATTCATGTATGGGAAAAAATGACTGTACTACTGTGTTTACAGACATACCAATATTGGAAACAGAATTCAATAATGAATCACTTCTAAATTTTAAAAAGAACACACAAACATTGGTGAAAATGCAAGTTGGTACAGCCACTTTGGAAAACAGTGTGGAGGTTCCTCAAAAAGTTAAAAATAGAGCTACCCTATGACCCAGCAATTGCACTACTAGGTATTTACCCCAAAGATATAGGTGTAGTAAAAAGAAGGGCCATATGCACCCTAGTGTTCATAGCAGCAATGTCCACAATAGCCAAACTGTGGAAGGAGCTGAGATGCCCTTCAACAGATGAATGGATAAAGATGTGGTCCATATATACAATGGAATATTACTCAGCCATCAGAAAGGATGATTACACAACATTTGCATCCACATGGATGGAACTGGAGGAGATTATTCTAAGTGAAATAAGTCAAGCAGAGAAAGAAATTATCATATGGTTTCACTTATTTGTGGAACATAAGGAATAGCAGGGAGATCATTAGGAGAAGGAAGGGAAAAATGAAGGGGGGGATAACAGAGCGGGGGACGAACCATGAGAGACTATGGACTCCGGGAAACAAACTGAGGGTTTTAGAGGGGAGGGGAGTGGGGAAATGGGCTAGCCCAGTGAAGGGTATTAAGGAGGGCATGTATTGCATGGAGCACTTGATGTTATACCCAAACAGTGAATCATGGCACACTACATCAAAGGCTAATGATGTACTCTATGGTGACTAACATAAAAAAAAAACAAAACACAGAAACATTAAAATACTGATTGGTTATAGAAGGCAGAGCAGTGAAAAAAGACATTAGCTATCATTTTCATTTTCATTAAAGAGCAGCACCCTCTGAGAAGAATCAATTCAATTAGTAATATTCATTTATATTGCGAAATAATATATACATAGAAAAGTCAGTGATTGTACTGATTTTGTTACTTTCACTAAGCCATTTTATCTTCCTCACACTCAATGCAAAGAAATAAAGTCCTTATTGTTATTCACAATAAAAACGGTCTTCTTCATTTTGCAGTCCTGGGCATATCACATAATAGGGTGTACTTAATGGCTCAGGTGGATCAAAGTACCATTTTGATTCTGACCCACTGAACAGAATCTCACGTATATTTGTGACTGGACTAATTCCCATGGGAGCTGTGATATTCTGAACCATTTCTTTGGTATCCCTAGATCTCACTAAATGCACTGGGTGTTATACGCAACTAATGAATCATGGAACTTTACATCAAAAACCAGGGATATAATGTACTGAATGGTGACTAACATAATATAATAAAAAAAATTATTTAAAAAAAGGTATAGGGAAGTTGAATCACTATATTGTACATCTGAAACTAATACCACACTGTATGTTAACTAACTGGAATTTGAATAAAGACTTAAAAAGAAAGAAAAGAAAAGACCCTACACAAGAAAATATAACAGTCTGTCCATAAATTATATCTACAGACTCTTTTGTGTCAGTTGGGAAAAGGGACCCTTTCTTGAGTACATGGTTACAAGTATTCTTGTGGTCTAAAGATTGCCGGATTGATATTGTGTCCGTTGTAATGAAAAACGGTGTACTTCAAAATCACTGCCAGATTAAGAAACTCCCACAGTTTGTCTCAGTTCTTCAAATAACAGAGCAAGTTCCCTTTCTAGGCTAACAATGAGTCCTGTATTGGCATTGTTGCTGGCTATGAAACTCACCACCAAAGGTAAATGATTGAATTGTACCACCTGGTAGGTGTTACGGTAACAGATGATACTCTTATTTTTTGGAAGTCCAAGTTTGCTCCCTTGGTCTGTTGCAAGGGCAAAAGTAGATAAGAAAACAGGTCTCAAAGCATACTCTAGAGCATTATCTTTGGCCACTTTAATAACAGGAACCCTGTCTCTACCTGTCACAACAATAGCATGGAGCCCTTCAAAACTTGGTAATTTTTTAGGCAGGAATCTCTTTAGGCCCTGGCTTTCTGGGCTGCTATGTTCTCTCAGCTGTAAATTCAGGGACAGCTTGTACATACTTTATTTGATGCGATTAATTCCATGCTACAAATCAGTAATTACAAATCAGCTTTCCTCTGAAGTCATTCTGGAGGATAATCTGCTGAAATAGTTTTATGGAGGAGTGATGTCAGTCAAAAATAGTTTACTACAGATTGTTTCAGTGTTATCCTGGGTGAAACTATGACACCCAGAGATTTGTACCCTTTAACTTAAGCAGTTAGCATAAGCCTTTGGCATATAGTAAAGTATTGAATTAAATGTTAGTAAACTAAATGTTATGAGCTACACTACAGTTTATTGTTTTCAGTATACCATATCTGTGGAGAGTGATATTCAAAATACACGAAGAGTGCTATCTAAAAATATCGTGCTGTTGTTAGTTGAGTATTCTTTTATTTCTTCCCTTTTTTCATCTGCTTCTCTTTTTCTCCCAATTTTTCTTCTTTTCTTCCCAAATACCTTCATCTCTCCATTCCTTCACTTCTTCCTCATCCCTCACTTTTCTTACCCTCCTCATCATCCGGAGAAACAAATCATGTTCAAGCCCTCCAGCCTCCACCCTTCCCCAGTTTTTGTAGAAGACAATAGGAAAGCTGTAAAATGCCTCCTGTTGATCTTACTTGTTGTTCTGCAAGGCAGGCTTAAAAGAGTGGAATGCCTCATAATATTTTTAAGAACTTAAGGAAAAACTCTTTGATTCTGGAATAGACTGATATCATTGGATTTTAGATTCAAAGTTGAAGTACTGGAAGAGGTTTAGAGAAAAATGCTGTTTTTTCCAAGCAATATGTGAAACCCTTACATTAATTTCTCATCTATTTAGGTTAGTAACTTGGCATCCACCCAGCTCTTGAAAGCAAACTTTGAGTTGCAGAGAAATAAGTAAGCCTCTTGAGCATGACATTGGATTTCTATAAGGGGAACTTTATTTTCATATAAAAATGCATTTGTATTGTAATGAAGCTTTAGTCCTTTATTTTCAAAGGAGACATATTTAAATCCTTTTGATCTAGGAAGAATATCCTTAAAAATTCTCATGTCTGTGTTATAATATTTTTAAGTAACGGGGAGCAGGTTATTTCTTTTGATGTACTACAGTTTATGAAATGTGTTTATTCTGAGGTATAACTTGAGTTCTAAAAATGGCAATTTCATCAAATTCTATATTGTGTCAGCTATATTTTCTTGGGTATTCTCTTTTTAGAGCTTTTTATATTCTTTCCCAAAGATCATGAATCTATCTGTAGCTTAATTCTTTTCATGTCTCTTTTAAAAAGTAAGGAACTATGAGACTGTTTAGGAGGAGTCTGAAAACATATCAAGGCCATAAACTTCAGTATGAATTATTTCATTAAATAAAGTAAATTGTGGTAGGAAAAAAACCCCATAAAAGGTAATTAAAAGAATAAGAAGGGTATAAACTTTGATGAGATCATGTCTGTATAGGTATTAGTTTCTTATATACGTTATTTCTATTTCATATTGTAGTAATGTTTTTTAAATAAGAAGCCACAATTGTGAACTTAAAAGCTAGACTTAATAATTTGTGTGTGTCTTTGTGTGTGTGTGTGTGTGTGTGTGTGTGTGTGTTTAGCCATCTCTGATTAGCTTTTGGGCTTGTTACATTGATTTTTAGAATGTTAGAAAAGGGAGGACTTTAGGATTTCTTGTCTAATCCCTTTATTTTACTAGGGAGGAAACTGAGGCCCAGATAAGTCACTCAGTCATGAGTCACAGAATTTATCTTGGTGTAGATATTTTGACTTGTAGTTCAGTGCTGTTTCTACTGCATCAACCTGATTTTCTATGCCTAAAGGAAAAACAGTGTTTCCTATGAATGCTTGTTTAGGATTAATAGTCAAAATGGCCAACTTCCTGCCTTGTTAGTAAGAGAGTAGGAGTTGCCATCAACGGTATTCCATGAGGCTAGGAGGTGTACTTTTTTAGTTATGAAGGAAGGAGATCCAGTAGCTTTTGGTGTGATTTTTTGGTCCACTTGAGTGCTTCGTATTTTGAATATGTCTAAGTAAATCATAGATACTGTGTCTTAAGGAGTACATTTTACTTTTCCTTGTGCCTGTGGCATAATAGAACTGTGAGTAGATATGGAAGATGAGTGTATTTTTGCACAATTTATATTCATTCTTCTGCAGCACTAATAAGCTTACAGCAACTGTAACCTTGTACAAATCAACACTGTTTTCTTTAGAAAGCTTACTTTTCTCTGCATTTCCATATTAGCATTAATTTTGTAATAATTAAAATATTAATTGTTGAAAATTGGATAAAAAATGCCTACTGTTAACATTTTGACCTATTTTCTGCTCTTTATATATTAATATATAAATCTTACATGCTTATTTATATATAAACTACATTGCATAGATTTGAATCCTGATTTTTTAACATTATACAGTGTATGTTTTTAATATCATTACTGTTGTTTAAAATTAATCAAATCTGTGTAATATCATCTTAATGTATGTGCCACAATTTATGTAATCAATTCCCTACTATTTTGTTGTAAATCTTACTGCAGTGAATATATTTGTAGAAAAATATTTTTGTACCTCTCTGTTTCCTTTTGGCAGTTTTGAAAAAGTAAAGTTTTAATTTAAGGTATCTTTATTATTTTTTAATGGAGCATTTTATTAAATATTAAGTAGACAAGGCTGTTTATATAGAATGGAGACAGAGATACCAATATCTGAAGAGCTCCATCTGTAAATGGCCAGGGCTGTAGATAACTTGAAACATGTAACATTTCAAATAAAAGGAAATGAGATTACTCTGTTTTTCTGATCTCAGCTGTTCCTTTTAAGAAAGAATGTCATCAAGGATTAGAGCCCAAAGATTAGGTTCTAGGGTTCATGGCAGCACACAAATCATAGCAGGAATCTAGAACAATGAGTAGGGAGAGGGAAAAAAAGGAGCCAGATTTTATAGAACAGATTACTGGTGAGGATAGAGTGAGAAGAAGTGCTGCCTGCCTGTCTACACAGGTGCTCAAGGATTGCTCAGATATACTGGATGCTGGACCTTGTGCAGCAAGATTAATTTCAGAAGATACCAACTATTAGGTGGATCCTGCTAGTGTACTTCCTATCACAACAGATTGGGCTATGGAATTAGGTGAAGAGCTTTAGAATCTTCATCTCTGACTCAATAAGCAGAGCCTGGCTCTTTTTGGTCAGCACTGTTTCTTAGGAGTCTCAGGTTATTCATCATTTTGTAATTGCTAGTTAACTTTTGCCCTGTCCCATATTGAATCAATAAAAATATATAACTACTTCTTTCAGTGAATTACTTTCTTATTATTTCTGCTTTTTTGCAGAACATTGTCTCCCATCCTTATAATAGATTTGAAACTTGCAGTATGCACTTTAGTACTTGAATAGTCACAAATATGTTAATTACATTTTAGGTTCAGCTTTTAGATGCTTGAGAGATATGAATATTATTATTTCATTTACTTCTTTTGGCAAGCCAGAGTTTTAAGATTCATGTGTACAAATTACTTTTCCTTACAAGGTGACTCTTAACTAGTTATTATGACTAGTTATTATTATTAAAACATAATAGTAGAAGAATAATAAGCCATAGCAATGATAAATTCATGGTGAGTCCCTCCCAAATACTATTTTGAAGTCAATTCCAGATATTACTTCATGATAGCTATTTTTAAAAATATTTTCTTTCTGTTAATTATACATACTTATTATAAAAGAGAAAATTAAAAATCTATCACATTCATCTTTGAAAATTTTAGTATTTTGCCTTGTCTTATAGTCATTTTATGCATACACATATAAGTATACAAAGATATATATAGCTATACATATAAATTTTTTATGTAATTGCATTAAGGAAAAAAAAACTAATCTGTTGTTATAGAAGAAACAAAAATAAAAGATTTTAAGAACACAGAAGTTAATTTCTTACAGTACAGCCCTGAGGTTAGCAGTATAAGTTGTCAGGGTAGATTTATTCCATGTGGTCGGTCCATCCGTCCTTCCTCCTTCCATCTCTCTTTTTCTTTTCTTTTTGAGTATAGTTAACACACTATGTTACATTAGTTTCAGATGTACAACTTAGTGATTTGATAAGTTTGTACACTATACTGTGTTCACCACAAGTGTAACTACTCTCTGTCCTGTTACATGGGTAATATAATACCATCTACTGAATTACATTTGCTGTGCTTTTTATTCCCTTGTTTCATAACTGGAAGGCTGTATCTGCCACTCCTCTTCATCCATTTTGCCTAGCCCCCTGCCCCTCTCCCCTCTGGCAACTATCGGTTTGTATTTATAGGTCTGACTCTACTTTTTGTTTGTTTAGTATTTGTTTTCTTAGATTCCACTTTATGAGTGGAATCAAATGCCATTTGATTTTTCAGGGACCTATCTTCTTCTTTCTCTATCATCCTACAGTATATGCCCTTCCCTTCAGGCTCAGAGCTGTGTTAGAGGCTCTTTTGTGTTCTAGTTTGCTGAAGAGGAAGAAATGAATGGGTCTTCAAACACTGAGCATACGTTCATATTCTGTTGATCAGAACTCAATCACATGGCTACCTCTATATAAGAGGGACTTAGAGGACTAGGAAATTCAGTTCCTAGCCAAGGAAAAATGTGACTTCTAAGGCTCTATTACTGTACAATGTGCTTCAGTGCAAGGTTTCTCTGGCTTTTCTATTACTTACCCATGGGCAGGTGAATCTAGAGGCTTGATCAGAGTAAGGTTCAACCCAAACCCATAATTAGTATTGAGTTCTATAATTGGGAAATCTATAATTGGTATTGAGTTCTTTCACCAGCATGAACATAATGTCTGATTTTCTTTCTTTTTCTCATATTAATGTATTAGCTCTTGATTAATGGATACCTAGGTCCATTAATTAATAGGTATATTCCAATTTAACATTTTATTTTCATTTATTAATTGATATATATTTATAAAGAGATGCTTTCCCTCATCTATTTGGTTACTCAGTGGCAGGGTAAATTTTTGTTTGCCTGTTTTCAAAGTAATGAATTTGTTCCCTAATATTCTGCAAAGGTTCCAACTAGTTTTTTTTAAATATAGGTATTATTATAAACTCATGGATTTAAACACTTTTGAGGGGTTTCAGTCATTTAAAATTCTCTTTTTTGAAGCTCAGATTATGCCATATTTTGGTCAGTGAGAGCCTCTTAAAAAGTTTGCACTTAAATTCTTTTGACATGAGCCTAGTCGAATTTGATACTTATCCTTCTACTTGGTATGGCAAGATATTTAGTCTTATGATCAGTTATTTCACTAGGAAGCCCTTGTTACTTTTATTTAGAAATGGTATTCCAAGAGCATTATTAGGGATGCTTATTGCTACTGGGTTGATCATTGTGAACAGAATTAGGAAATAAGTAAAATATATGTGATATATATATGAATTGTATATGTATTCACACTCATATATACATCTGTGTGTGTACATAGACATTTATTTTTTACTTAAAGATAACGGATTCATGAATTCTTAAAATTGAAATTTAAGATGAAGGGTGTTTTATTTAACCTTCTATGGATTGTATCTATATCTCTTTTCTTCCATACAAAACATTCAGGAAATCAAAAGCAGGGAATGATAAAATTATGATATCCATAATCTCCTTTACTTTATCCCACATTACATACATGGCAGTCTTAGAACAACATTACCACTACTCCCACTGCCAGTGTAATTACTGAGAACATAAGTTTTCCCATTCTTTCTTTTTCTTTTATAGTAATACTAAGAAAAATCTGAGGCACAGCCATTATATACTATTTTCTTTAGCTTTTAACTACCAGCTTAGTCTTAGCTCTTTAAGTTTGTAATGGTTAATACTAATCCTTATGTATATGTCTTTCTAGTCATTTTGGTTTTCTAAGGCTTGTTCTTTTTTCTTTTTTTTAAATTTTGTTAAATTTTTGAACTTTTTTCATTTCTTCTTTTCTTATTTAAAAATTTTAATTCCAATATAGTTAATATACAGTGTTACATTAGTTTCAGGTGTACAATATACTGATTCAGGAGTCTGTACATTACTCAGTGCTCATCATGATAAGCGTACCTTTAATGCCTTCTATTTCAGCCATCGTCCCACCCCCATCCCCTCTGGTAACCACCAGTTCTCTATATTTATAGAGAGTCTGGTTTTTTTCTTTGTCTCTTTATTCCTTTGTTCCTTTTTTGTTGGTTCTTAAATTCCACATATGAATGACATCATATTATATTTTTCTTTATCTGACTGACTTATTTTACTTAGCATTACACCCTCTAGATCCAGCCGTGTTGTTTGAAATGCAAGATTTCATTCTTTCACATGGTTAATATTCCATTATATATATATATACACACACACACCACATCTTCTATATCAGTTCAACTACTGATGGACATTTGGGTACTTCCATAATTTGGGTATTTGTAAATAATGCTGCAATAAACATAGGGGTGTATTTATCTTTTCCAATTAGTATTTTTGTATTCTTTGGGTAAAGTAGTAGTGGAATTACTGAATCAAAGGTAATTCTATTTTTAATTTTTTGAAGAACCTCCATACTGTTTTCCACAGTAGCTGCGCCAGTTTGCATTCCCGCCAGCAGTGCACAAAAGTTCCTTTTTCTCCACATCTTCTCCAACATTTGTTGTTTCATGTGTTTTTTATTTTAGCTATTCTGATAGGTGGAAGGTGGTATCTCACTGTGGTTTTAATTTGCATTTCCCTGCTAATTAGTAATGTTTAGCATCTTTTCATGTGTCTGTAGCCATCTGTATGTCTTCTTTGGAGAAAGATCTGTTCATGTTTTCTGCCTATTTTTAAATTAGATAATCTGTTTTTGGGGGTATTTAGTTGTGTAAGTGCTTTATATATTTTGGATACTAACCCTTTATTGGGTATGTTATTTGCAGATATCTTCTCCCATTCTGTAGGTTGCCTTTAATTTTGTTGATTGTTTCACTTGCTGAGCAGAAGCTTTTTATTTTGATGAAGTCCCAGTACTTTATTTTTGCTTTTGTTCCCTTGCCTCAGGAGACATATCTAGAAAGATGTTGCTATAGCCTATGTCAAAGAAATTGCTGCCTGTGCTCTCTTCTAGGATTTTTATGGTTTCAGGTATTACATTTAGGTCTTCAATTCATTTTGAGTTTATTTTTGCTTAAGTGGAAGTAAGTGGTCCAGTTTCACTCTTTGGCATGTAGCTGTCCAGTTTTCCCACCACCCTTTATTGAAGAGACTCTTTTTTTTCCCATTGCATGTTCTTGCCTCTTTTGTAGAAAAACCATTGACCATATAGTTGTGGTTTTATTTCTGGGCTCTCTATTCTGTTCCATTGATCTATAGTGTCTATTTTTGTGCCATACCATACACTTTTAATTTCTACAATTTGGTAGTTTATCTTGAAATCTGGGATTGTGATACCTCCAGTTTTGTTCTTTTTCAAGATTGCTTTGGCTATTGGGAGTCTTCCGTGGTTCCATACACATTTTAGAATTATTCATTCTAGTTCTGTGAAAAATTTTGATATTTTGATAGGGATTGCATTAAATCTTTAGATTGCTTTGGTTGTATGGCCATTTTAACAATATTTCTTCTCCCAATTCATTAGCATGGGATGTTTTTCCATTTGTCTGTGTCATCTTCAATTTCTTCCATCAATGTTTCATAGTTTTCAGAGTACAGTTCTTTGACTGCCTTGGTTCAGTTTATTCCTAGATATTTCGCCGTTTATGTGCAATTGTAAATGCAATTGTAAACGCAAATGTAAATTGTAAATTGCAAATGCAAATGTAAAATATGGTGTAAATGTAAATTGTAAATTTTCTAAATTTCTCTTTATGCTACTTTGTTATTAGTGAATAGAAATGCAGTGGATTTCTGTGTATTGATTTTGTATCCTTCAACCTTAAATTCATTTATCCTTTCTAGTAGTTTTTTTGTAGAGTCTTTAGGGTTTTCTATATATAGTATCATGTCATCTGCAAGTAGTGAATATTTTCCTTTTTTCTTACCAATCTGGATGCCTTTTCTTTTTCTTGTCTAATCGCTGTGACTAAGATTTCAGGACTATGTTGAATAAAAGTGGTGAGAGTGGACATCCTGTCTTGTTCCTGATCTTAGGGGGAAAGGTTTCAGCTTTTCACCATCGAGTATGATGTTAGCTGTGGGTTTTTCATACATGGCCTTTATTATATTGAGGTAAAATTCCCTGTAAACCTGCTGTGTTGAGAATTTTTATCATAAGTGGATGTCATACTTTGTCAAATGCTTTTTCTGCATCTGTTGAAATGGTCATACGATTTTTACCCTTTTTCTTGTTGATCTGGGGTATCACGTTGATTGATTTGTGAATGTTGAACTACCCTTGCATCCCAGGAGTAAATCCCACTTGATCATGATTAATGATTTTTTTAAATGTATTGTTGGATTTGGTTCGTTCATATTTGTTGAGCGTATTTGATGTGTGTTCACCAGAGATATTGGCCTGTCATTCTTTCTCTCTCTCTCTCTCTCTCTCTCTCTCTCTTTAGTGTCTTCATCTGGTTTTGGTATCAGGATAATGCTGGCCTCATACAATGAAACTGGAAACTTTTCTTACTCATCTGTTGTTTTAAATACTTTGTAAAGAATAGGTATTATCTCTTTAAATGTTTGGTAGGATTCACCTGTGAAGCCATCTGGTCCTAGACTTTTGTCTGATGGGTTTTTGTTTGTTTTTTTTTTTAAATTAATGATTCATTTTCATTGCTGGTAGTCAGTCTGTTCAAATTTTCTATTTCTTCCTAATTCAGTTTTGAAAGGTTATGTGTTTTCAGTAATTTATCCATTTCTTCCATACTGTCCAATTTGTTGGTATGTAATTTTTCATAATATGCTCTTATAGTTATTTGTATTACTGTGCTGTTTGTTATTTCTCTCTTTCATTCCTGATTTTGTTGGAGTCCTCTATTTTTGTTTTGATGAGTCTGGGTAGAGGTTTATCAGTTTTGTTGTTGTATTTTTTTATTCCCCAAAAAACTAGCTCCTTGTTTCATTGATCTGTTCTATGATTTTTTTTTTAGTTTCTGTTTCATTTATTTCTGTTCTAATCTTTATTATTTCCTTCCTTCTACTGGTTTGGGGTTTTGTTCTCTCTCTTTTTTTTAAGCTCTTTTAGGTATAAAATTTGGTTGTTTATTTGAGATTTTTCTTCTCAAGGCAAGCCTGTATTACTATAACTTATTACATCTCAAGGATTTTTGACGACTATGTTTTTGTTTTCATTTGTCTCCATGTTTTTTGATTTCCTATTTGGTTTTTTGTGATTTCTTGATTGACCAATTCATTATTTAATAGCATGTAATTTAACCTCCATGTATTTGTGTTCTTTCCATAATTTTTCTTCTGGTTGATTTCTAGTTTCATAGTGTTGTGGTTAGAAAAGATGCGTGATATGCCTTCCTCTTTTCAATTTGTTGAGATTTGTTTTGTGGCCTAATATGATCTACTAGGTAGAATATTCCATGTGCACTTGAAAAGAATGTGTATTCTGTTTTAGGATGGATTGTTCTGAATATTCCTGTTAGATACATCTGGTCCAGTGTGTCATTCAAACCCATTGTTTTCTTGTCAATTTTCTGTTCAGATGATCTGTCCATTGATTTAAGTGGTGTTTTATTTTTATTTTTTTTAATTATTACTTTTTATAATAATTTTTTATTATGTTATTTTAGTAACCATACAGTATATCCTTAGTTTTTGATGTAATGTTCCATGATTCATTATTTATGTATGACACCCAGTGCACCATGCAAAGTGTGCCCTCCTTAATACCTATCATTGGCCTATCCCAGTCACCCCCCCTCCCCTCTGAAGCCCTCAGTTTGTTTTGCAGAGTCCATAGTCTCTTATGGTTCATTCCCCCTTCTATTCACCCCCCCCTTCATTCTTCCCTTCCTTCTACCGATCTTCCTGCTATTTCTTATGTTCCATAAATGAGTGAAACCATATGATAATTGTCTTTCTCTGTGTGACTTATTTCACTCAGCATAATCTCCTTCAGACCCATCCATGTTGCAGCAAATGTTAAGAAATCGTTCTTTTTGATAGCTGAATAATATTCCATTGTATATATGGACCACAACCTCTTAATCCAGTCATCTCTTGAAGGGCATCTCAGCTCCTTCCACGATTTAGCTATTGTGGACAATGCTGCTATGAACATTGGGGTGCATGTGGCTCTTCTCTTCACTACGTCTGTATCTCTGGGGTAAATACCCAGTAGTGCAATTGCTGGGTCATAGGGTAGCTCAATTTTTAACTTTTAAGGGACCTCCACACTGTTTTCCAGAGTGGCTGTACCAACTTGCATTCCCACCAACAATGTAAGAGGGATCCCCTTTCTCCACATCCTCTCCAACATTTGTTGTTTCCTGCCTTGTCAATTTTTGCTGTTCTAACTGGCATAAGGTGGTATCTCAATGTGGTTTTGATTTGAATTTCTCTGATGGCTAATGGTTTTGAACATTTTTTCATGTGTCTGTTAGCCATTTGTATGTCTTCATTGGAAAAGTGTCTGTTCGTATCTTCTGCCCATTTTTTCATTTGATTATTTGTTTCTCATGTATTCAGTTTGAGAAGTTCTTTGTAGATCTTGGATACTAGGCTTTTATCTGTAGTGTCATTTGCAAATATCTTCTTCCATTCCGTGGGCTGCCTCTTAGTTTTTTTGACTGTTTCCTTGGCTGGGCAGAAGCTTTTTATCTTGATGAAGTCCCACAAGTTCATTTTTTCTTTCACTTCTCTTGCCTTTGGAGATGTGTCATGAAGACAGTTGCTGTGGCCGATGTAAAACAGGTTGCAGCCTATGTTCTCTAGGATTTTCATGGATTCCTGTCTCACATCGAGGTCTTTCATCCCTTTGGAGTTTATCTTTGTGTATGGTGTGAGAGAGTGGTCAAGTTTCATTCTTTTGCATGTAGCTGTCCAATTTTCCCGGCACCATTTATTGAAGAGACTGTCTTTTTTCCACTGGATGTTTTTTCCTGCTTTGTCTAAGATTAGTTGACCATAGAGTTGAGAATCCATTTCTGGGTTCTCTATTCTGTTCCACTGGTCTATATGTCTGTTTTTGTGCCAGTACCATGCTGTCTTTGTGATCACAGCTTTGTAGTACAGCTTGAAATCCGGCAATATGATGTCCCCAGCTTTGTTTTTCCTTTTCAACAATTCCTTGGCAATTTGGGCCCTTTCTGGTTCAACACGAATTTAAGGGCTATTTATTCCAGTTCCTTGAAAAATGTCCTTGGTATTTTGATTGGGATAGCATTGAAAGTGTAGATTGCTCTGGGTAGCATAGACATTTTAACTATGTTAATTCTTCCGATCCATGAGCATGGAATATTTTTCCATCTTTTTTTGTCTTCTTCAATGTCTTTCAAGAGTGATTTGTAGTCTCTAGAATATAGATCCTTTACATCTCAAGTTAATTCCGAGATAACGTATAATTTTTGGTGCTATTGCAAATGGAATGGATTCCCTATTTTTTCTTTCCTCAGTCTCATTGTTCGTGTATAGAAATGCAACTGATTTCTGAGCATTGATTTTGTATCCCGCCACATTACTGAACTGCTCTATAACTTCTAATAGTTTGGGGGTGGAGTCTTTTGGGTTTTCCATATAGAGTATCATGTCATCTGCGAAGAGAGACAGTTTGTCAACAGAACTAGAAGCTGGTTCTTTGAAAGAGTAAATAAAGTTGACAAACCACTGGCAAGACTTATCCAAAAGAATAGAGAAAGGACCGAAATTAATAAAATTATGAACGAAAAGGGAGAGGTCACAACCAACACCAATGAAATTGGAAGGATTATTAGAAACTTTTATCAACAGCTTTATGCCAATAAATTAAGCAATCTGGAAGAGATGGAGGCCTTCCTAGAAACCTATAAACTACCAAGACTGAAACAGGAAGAAATTTATTTTTTAAATAGGCCAATTAATTAAGAGATTGAAACAGTGATAAAAAACCTTCCAAAAAACAAAACACCAGGACTGGATGGTTTTCCTGGGGAATTCTACCAAACATTCAAAAAAGAAATAATACTTATTCTCCTAAAGCTATTTCAAAAAATAGAAACAGATGGAAAGCTACCAAACTCATTCTATGAGGCCAATATTACCTTGATCCCCAAACCAGGCAAAGTCCCCATCGAAAAGGAGAATTACAGACTGATTTCCCTAATGAATATGGATGCCAAAATTCTCAACAAGATCCTGGCTAATAGAATCCAACAGTACATTAAAAGGATTATCCATCATGACCAAGTGGGATTCATCTCTGGAATGCAAGGGTGGTTCAACATTCGCAAATCGATCCGTGTCATAGATTTTATCCAGAAGAAAAAAGCCAAAAATCATATGATTCTCTCAATAGATGCAGAAAAAAAGCATTTGACCCATTCATTCTTTAGCAGGATGCTTTTTAACCTCCTAGTGTTTGAGTTCCTTCCAAATTTCATCTTGTGGTTGAGTTCAAGTTTCAATGTACTGTGGTCTAAAAATATGCAGGGAATAATCTTAGTCTTTTGGTATCGGGTGAGACCTGATTAGTGACCCAGTGTGTGATCTATTCTGGAGAAGGTTTTATTTGCACTAGAGAAGAATGAGTATTCTGTTGTTCTAGGATGGAATGTTCTGTATATATCTACAAAGTTTAGTCTAATTTGCCTTTCAAAGCTCTTGTTTCTTTGTTGATCTGCTTAGATGTTCTGCTCATTGCTGTGAGTGGGGTATTGAAGTGTCCTACTATTAATGTATTATTATAAATATTTTTCTTTATTTTGCTTGTTTATTGGTATATGTTATTGGCTTCTCCCGTGTTTGGAGCATAGATATTTATGATTGTTAGATCTTCTTGTTGGATAGACCCTGTAAGTGTGATAAAATGTTCCTCTGCATCTCTTACTATGGTCTTTGGTTTAAAATCGAATTTGTCTGTTATGAGGATTGCTACCCCAGCTTTCTTTTGAGGTCCATTAGCATGGTAAATGGTTCTCTATCCCCTCCCTTTCAATCTGGAGGTGTGTTTAGGTTCAACATGAGTCTCTTATAGACACCATATGGATGGGTTCTGCTTTTTTATCCAATCTGATACCCTTTGTCTTTTGATTGGAGCATTCAGCCCATTTCCATTCAGAGTAACTATTGAAAGATATGTATTGAGTGCCATTGTATTGCCTGTAAAGTCCCTGTTTCTGTAGGTTGTCTCTGTCACTTTCTGATCTATATTACGCTTGGCATCTCTCTTCGCTTTATAGAATCCCCCTTAATATTTCTTGCAGGGATGACTTGGTCATCACATATTCTTTCAGTTTCTGCCTGTCCTGGAAGTTCGTTATCTCTCCACCCGTTCTGAGTGACAGCCTTGCCGGATAAAGTATTCTTGGCTGCATGTTCTTTTCATTTAGTACCCTGAATACATCTTGCCAGCCTTTTCTGGCTTTCCAGGTTTCTGTGGATAGGTCTGATGTTACTCTTATGGTCCTTCCTCCATACATAAAGAACCTCCTCTCCCTAGCTGCTGTCAGGATAGCTTCTTCGGCTCTACGATTTGCAAGCTTCACTATTACATGTTGGGGTGTTGATCTATTTTTATTGATTTTGGGATGGGATCTCTTTGCCTCTTGGACAAGAATGCTTGTTTCCTTCCGCAGATTAGGGAAGTTCTCAGCTATAATTTGCTCAAATATACCTTGTAGCCCTCGCTTTCTCTCCACCCCCTTGGGGATCCTAGTAATTCTGACATTTTAACTTTTCAGGGCATCATTAATCTGTGAAGCCTTTTTCCATAGGCTGTTAGTTATCTTACCCTCTTTTCTTCACCTTCCCCCCTTTGCATCAGCCTGTCCTCTACATCACTTATTCTCTGTTCTACCTCATTGACCTTAGCTGTTAAAGCATCCAGTTTAGACTGCATCTCATTTATTGCATTTTTAAGTTTATCCTGACTAGATCTCATTTCAGCCCGTAGAGATTCTGTATTGTCACTTATGCTTTTTTCAAGCCTAGCTATTAACTTTATGATTGCTATCCTGAATTCTATTGCTTACCTCTTACTTAGGTCCATATCAATTAGCTCTGTGGTAGAGAACATTGCCTCGGGTTTTTTGTTTTTTGGGTTTGGTTTTGTTTTGTTTTGTTTTGTTTTGTTTTGTTTTGTTTTTGTGAGTTCCTCCTTCTAGTCATTCTCCCCAGAGAACTTTGGGTGGGCAAATGAACAGAGTCCAAAATATCAACTGCGATCCAAGCAAAATGCACCTTAGAAAAATGCGACGTGGTTGGAAGCCACTTCAGAAAAGCAAACAAAGCCATAATGAGACACAAGAATAAAAAATAAAAAAAAATTTTTTTGAAGGGTGGGGAAAAAAGACTATAATCTCTCAGAGTGGACAAAGGAGGGTGATCCACTTGTTCCTGGATGAATTTTGGTCTGTGTGTTAGAAGACACCACATCCCAAAATTGCGAAGAAAGTAAAACTTCTATCTATATAAGTGTGTGTATATATACGCACACGCACATGCACATATATACAGTTGAATAGAGTGAAAAAAGGACTAAAATGAAGCATATATGTATAAAATGTAGTGAAAAAATACAAGTTAAAAAGTGGCTATGAAACCTAAGTTTGTATAATAAGAATCTAGATGATGTGGGAAAAAGGTTAAAAAGAGAGAGAGAGAGAGAGGGAAAACATAAAAAAAAGAAATAAAGAAAAGGAGAATTTTATCTGAAAAATAAACGAGTAATGAGGCAACACCTGGAGCTCAATATACTGTTTTCCCCTGGCATTAGAGACTTGTGAGATCCATAAGCTTGTCATCCACCTATTCTTCCATTCTGTCTTCTGGGGGAGGGGCCTGCCATGCTGCTTCTCAGGTGTCCATGCCTGGGCGGAGTTGTTCCACTCCCTGTCAGGGGGATGGGCTCAGTGGAAACTGGTCCTCTCTGTGGCTTTTGTTCCCTGGAGGCTTTCCGGTTCTCTTCATAGGATCAGAGCAAAAATGGCCGTGCCCAGACCTCTGGCCCAGAGCAGAAAGATCACAGTCCTCCCTCTTTCATTAACCCTCCAGGACAAACAGTCTCCACTTCTGCATGTGTCAAAATCTGCAGCCTCCTGTGGTGTATGCCCACTGCCCTTTGTGACTCTAAAACTACATGAAGCCTCAGGCTCGTATATGCCCCGACAGCTCCTGGGTCATGGTTGGGTGCTGCCCTACTGTCCTTTCTGGGCCACTACCACCCCAAGAGCCTTTGCGTGGTCGTGGGCACAGCTGTTTCACTCCTCCCAGGGAATGTTAAATGCCCCCACACACCACCCCATTCCAGTCCTTTTCAGGCTGCTCAAGCAAAGAGCAATTACTGACTGGCCCAGCTCACAGTTTATGGCAACCCAAGCTGAGAGTCCCCTCCTGGGCTCGCTGACCATAACCTGCTTCTCCATTCCACTGCTTGGGCACTCTATCAGTTCAGGCACCCCATTCACTCTGTTTTTCCTCGGATCCCAAGACCACAGTGCCCCACCTAGAATTTTGTCTTTTTCATTTCCTGAGGCCTTTTTAGAGAAGGATGTCTTTCGCTAGAGATTTCTAAGGGTTCTGAATTTGTGCTCCAGTATTATATCACTTTCCAGGAGCCAGCTTATGGAGGCTCCCTCCCCCTTCTGTTTATCTTCCGGTATCTCCCCACAGATACACAACTCCGGATGTCCTGCCTAGCAAAAAGCAGTCGCTTCTCTGTTTTTAGAGTTGCAGATATATAGTCTTACGTCTCAGGCTGATTTTTTGGGTGTTCAAAATGGCTCATGGATATCCATCTAAATTCAGGGAACGAGGTGAAACAAGGTTCCCTACTCCTTTGCCATCTTGCCTCTATCATTTGTTGTGTTTATTCATTTTTCTGTGTCTTCTATTTTCTCTTCATTTCTTAAATTTTTTTTCATTTGAAATCTTTTAGTCTTTTGACCTAAATTTTGAATTATTAAGATGGCAATTTGTGTCATTTTCTCATGCCTTCTTCCACTTAAAAATTTTGTTTTAGTTTATTTTGAAATAGAGTATTAGATTTTGATTTTGTTTTTTGGTTTGGCAGGGATATATTTATTTTTTTAATTTTTTTATTATAATAATATCTTTTATTATATTATGTTAGTTTGTGTTCAGTTAGCCAGCATATAATACATCTTTAGTTTTTGATGTAGTGTTCAATGATTCATTAATTGCATGTAATTCTTTGGTGTGTTTTCATCATTTGTACAGTTGCTTAATTTTAGTTAATTTTTTTATTTTAATAGTTTTGGCTATTGACCTTGATACTTTTTTGTGGAATTAGTTTTATAAGGCCTTTAGAATGAACTGTGAATCAGAGTAGCTATTAAATTATCTGGAGCTCCTTTTCTATTATTTTTGTGTAACATACGGTAACTTGCTTGAGATTTTTTTTTTAAGATTTTATTTATTTGTGAGGGAGAGAAAGAGCATAAGAAGGGGGATCGGCATAGGGAGAAGGAGAAGCAGGCTCCCCAATGACTAGGGAGCCTGATGTGGGGCTCGATCCCAGGACCCCTGAGATCATGACCTGAGCTGAAAGCAGACACTTAACCAACTGAGCCACCCAGGCACCCTGCAATTTCTTGATTCTGTTTCATTGCTCTCCTTTTATCATGTCATTTTCCCATTTTTTCATTGTCATCTCTACATTGTTCAATTAAATTCCTTTTGTGTCAGTTTCTTCCGTGGATCAGTTTTGAGAGTTCATAAGGGACTAGCCTTCACCAGATTGTTCAGTCTTTTTTGTTTTTTTTTAAAGAAAGATTTTATTTATTTATTTGAGAGACAGAATGAGAGAGGGAGCATGAGAAGGGAGGGCATTAGAGGGAGAAGCTGAACAGGGAGCCCGATGCAGGACTTGATGACAGGACTCCAAGATCACGACCTGAGCCGAAGATAGTCAGTTAACCAACTGAGTCGCCCAGGCTCCACAAATTATTCAGTCTTTAATTCAGCTACGTTTCATTCACCTGCCACCACAATGGGTAAATTTTTCTCCATTTTAAATGCAGTTCTCAAATTGGCCTATTGAATTCTCCAGTGAAAAATGCTTCCTTTCCTAGAGTTCTGATCTGAAGTTCATTATTCATTCTTTTGTTTCCCTTCAATTTCTTCTTCAAAGACACTGAAGCCCTACTGATGTCTTGGTAATTTGACCTCACCTACTTCTGTTTGGGGGTTAGGAGGATACATTGTCACCTTGTTTTATTGTAAATATTTTTCTATGGGTTTTGGTTTTGGTATGTAATTGCTCTTTCTGTTCTGTATAATTTTAGAATCTGAATCTTTGCTGCCACTGCCTTCTTATATTCACAGTCTTCTGTTGGAAGCATTTTAATGACTAATACTTCCTCATGGAAATATAACATAATTTCCTCAACCACTCCTTAATGTTGAAAAACCTTTATATATGCTTTCCATCTTCAGAAGCCATCTCAAAACCTTCCTGTATAAGGTCCTCATAGTTTTAATGGGAAAATGACTACTAATTATTCTCTGTCATATCGAACAATGTGTTTCTTTTATTACCCAGAACCAATCTGTTTCCTACAGAAACTAAAATGTAATGCAAACCACCAAAAGGAAATATATAAAAAGTTGAAATGTGTTTATAGAAAACTAGACAAAAGACACATTTTAAGTCACAGAGGACAAAATACAATATGTTATGGTCTAACATACTAACACCAGTATTTCAGCCAACAGATTGACAGATTTATAAACAAAATAGAAATACTAGGTACTGGCAAATCACTTGTTGAGATATAAATTAATTCCTATTTTGGTTGTTCAGTTTGGGAGCACTTAATGAAAATCCTTAAAAATACATGTAATCTGCAATGCAGTAATTTCAGTTCCATGATTTGATCATAAGGGAAAAGTAGATTATGTGTTTAAAATTTTAACTATAGGAATATTTGTTGCACTGATATTTATAATATTGAAAGTAAAAATTATCCAAATATCTAAAAATAAAGCATTTAGTAAAATTAGGCATATTCATGAAATGGAATACCTTAAGCCACTGGATTATGTTGTAGAATATTATTTAATGGTATGAATATATTTGCAGGGTTTTTTTTTACGATTTTATTTATTTATTAGAGAGAGAGAGAGAGTGATCACAAGCCGGGGGTGGGGTAGCGGGAGGGGCAGAGGGAGAAGCAGGCTCCGTGCTGAGCAGGGAACCTGATGCAGGGCTGGATTCCAGGACTCTGGGATCATGACCCAAGCTGAAGGCAGATGTTTAATCAACGAAGCCACTGAGGCACCCCTGTATTTGCAATGTTAAATGTAAAAGCAGTTTATAAAATATCATAAATGGTGTATCCCACTTTTACAAAAATGTATGTACAAAAAAATGTCTGGAAGGATGTACTCAAATTATTAATTTTAGGTGTTAGTATTACAGATTTTTATTTTGTCTTTTGAAATTTTTATTTCTTAATTTTATTTATATTTTCTACAATTAACCCTTACTGATTTTGTATTAAGAAAGAACTTACTATTAAAGTAGTCAAACAAAATATAAATTTATATTCTCATTCGTTTATAGTTTTGAGATTTTTTAAAATGTTATTATTAATGTGAGTACATAATGCATGTGTGTTGTGTATGTAAATGAATTGTTCTTTAAAAAAATAACGATTTTGATAGTTCTGGATAGAGTCCCAAATTTGTTTTATATAAAGTCTGCATTTATGTATAAGGATCCTAGGTGGATTCCATTAGATACCTAAATGACATTTATGTATAGCTGAAAATAGTATAATTGGAGCGTTCATAAAATTGAAGATGTCGTTTAGAATACTACTTTTCCTTTGTGCAGAAGTAGAAATTTACATGTGAGAGACTTAGTCTACATGAGCCATGTTAGGTGGAGGGAATATAGAGTACCAGAAAAGCTTGGTCTTGTGAAGTCAGGCAATTGTGGTTTTGACCTTAAGCTTCGTGACTGTGGACATAATACCAAACCTCTATGAGCCATTGTTAGCATCTTAAAAATTTAAACATATTGCCACCTATTCTGTGGGGTTAAGATTATAGGAAATAATGTACACAATTTAGCCCTTTGCTGATCACATATTAAATATTCAAAAAATGGTAACATGGGTGGTGATTTCATATATGACTTGCATCGTACAATGTATCCTTAGGAAATATGGTAAGAGGATTATCTTTATTTGTATTATTGCTTTCTTTTGATGTGAGTCCTGGGTTTTTTTTTCTAGTTGGATTTGAAATAAAGGTGTCTTTCCATATAATGGGCCTAGCTTATCAAAGAAGATAATTGCTTAGCTTTTGAGAGAGTATTTTCTTCCTTTGGCTATTGAGTTTTTGGTTTATTTTTATTTTTTTGGTACTTTATGATTTGGAAACTTTCATAATGAGTACAATTCTTTGGCCCAAACCTACTCTCCCGTCATATTGCTAAGGTAGAAGCCAAGAGTATAGACACCCTAATCATACTGTCTGATTTAAATTTAGGCTTTATCACTTTACTCTCTGCAAATGTTGTTCAGTCATGATTTTTACATTCTAACTTTCGGCAAGTAATTCGACTTTTTGTGTTTGTTCTCATAGTTTAAATGGGAACAATAAAAATACATATCTTCTAAGTATGTTCTTTTTAAAAATTTTTTTTATTATGTTATATTAGTCACCATATAGTACATCATTAGTTTTTGATGTAGTGTTCCATGATTCTAAGTATGTTCTAAGTATAGTTTAAAGGACTAAATGAGTGATTATATGTAAAGTACTAAGTTTAGTAATAAGCCTTCATAAATACCTTTGTGTGTTTTTTAAATTGAGATATAATTGACATATAGCATTGTATTAGTTTTAGGTGTACAACATAATGTTTGAAATGTGTATGTGTATATATATGTATTATGTATATATACATATATATGTAGTGAAATAATTATCACAGCTAATTTAGTTAACATCCATTACCACATATAGTTACAATTTCTTTCTCGTGATGAGAATTTTTATGATCTAATCTCTTAGAAACTTTCAAACATATAATACAGTATTGTTAATTGTAGTCACCATGCTGTACATTACACCCCCAAGATTTATTTATTTTACTCAAAGTCTGCACCTTTTGAGCATCTTCACTCATTTGACCATAAATACTGTTATTAGTTCCTACTATATTGTTTTTTTCTCATTTATTCATTTATTTAATACATACTTATTGATTGCCTACCATATGCCAGGCATGGTACCAGATACAGAAACATCAGTGAGCAAAACAAAGTTATTGCCTTCATGAAACATATATTCTAGTGCAGGAGATTGCAAATGAATATTTGATGTTAGGCAAGTCCTATGAAGAAAAATAAACAGAATAAAGAGATGGCAGATAGTAAAGGGTGTTACTTAAGTTTGGGTATTCATTTTAGCTGAGGCCATGCAAATATCTGAAAGAAGAATATTCTTGGCTAAGGGAACAACATATATAGATTCGTGAGGCAGTAACAATCCTGAAGAGTATGAGGAACAACATCCACGCGACTGTGGATGTAGTACAGTGAAAAAAGGAGAGAGTACTATAAGATGAGGTCAGAGAGGTCAGTGATATAGAGCTTGGTAGGCCATTGTAAGGACTTTGGATTTTACTTAAATGTGCTGAGAAGGCAAGATTTTAATAAGAATGACGTGTTGTGATATTTTAAAAATATCACTGCTTTTGTAACGAGAAGACTTGAGAGTCTAATTAATAAGAAGCTATTGCAGTTGTACAGATAAGAGTTGATGGTGGTGGTGGGGAGAAGTGATTCGATTTGGGATGAATTTTGGGATATATTTGGAAGTAGAGCTCTTAGGATTTGCTGATGTATTTATGAGAAGTTGTGTGAATGATAGTACCGTTTACTGAAATGGGAAACACTGTGGGAAGAGTATGTATATGGGGAGCATAAGTGTTTTGTTATGGACTGTTACTTGGAAATGATTATGATGGAAATACTCCATCTAAGTGGAGATCTTTTGACTGTTTGATGTAGGAGTGGAGTTCAGAGGAGAGGTCAAGGCTAGAAATAAAAATTTGAGAATTGCCTTTGTATAAATAATATTTCAAGTCATTGCACTTAATGAGTGAGTTTGGATAGAGAAGAATAGCTCTGGGGTACTCCATTTATTGGTTAAGCAGAGCAAAAGGATCCAGTAAAGAAGACTTAGAAGGTGCGGCTGGTGGGTTAGGAGGATAGTGTAATGTCTGGAAACCTAGTGAAAAAAAGTGTCAGGAAAGAGGAAGTGATCTATAGGGTGTTAGAAATTTGAGGGGAAAATCCTAAATAATTTCTAGAAAGAGTATGTGGAGAAAATAGTTTAAGTTTCCTTGATTGCCTGGCAATACTAGAGGCCATTTGAGTTGTAATGTCATAAATTTAATGTGAGAGTAGTCAACACAGTTCATAATGATAGCCACTTGGATCTGCCGAGGTATGTGTACAGAGTAGGGTGAGAGTTGGTTTAGAGTTTAGATTTTGCCACGCAAGCATGAATAAAGAAGAGAGGGGAAGGGAATGTACATGCTGTGCACGTGCAAGGAAGTGATTATAGTGAGGGCTGTAAAATCTAACATTGATAAGGAGGGACGTAGGGCCAGACTCTGCATGCTCCAGCCAAACCAGATCTCTGTGGCCAATAACCACATTCTGTTTTCATCTCTTCTTGTGTTTTTTGAGATGCCCTTTTTACGTCTCCTTTCTGCCACCTTTCCTAACTCCCAGGCCAAACAAACACACAAATATCCAATATCCATATGTTCAAGTTCAGTCCATCCTTCAAGAGATAGCAGACATGGTACTTCCTTCTTGAAGCCTTTCCTCCGCACCCCCACTGAACAGTGCTTTTGTTTCCCTTTTGAACTCCTATAGCACTCTAACTTTTTAATTGGCACTTATTGGTTGATATTGTAGATTTGTGTGTGTGTGTGTGCATATACATATATATGTATGTATATATATATGTATTTTTTTTTAAACCTCTCTTTCTACACTGTGTGGTTGTGAGGCACAGGGATATGTCCTTGTATCCTTAGCATGTATCATAATTGATATGCAGCAAAGGTTTGAGAAGTCAATGAAATCCTTTTTTAAATTTAAATTCAGTTAGCCAACTTATAGTACA
Source organism: Ursus maritimus (assembly GCF_017311325.1). NCBI lineage: Eukaryota > Metazoa > Chordata > Mammalia > Carnivora > Ursidae > Ursus > Ursus maritimus. The sequence goes on along the minus strand of NW_024425230.1, from coordinate 27,640,024 downwards.
TCATTAGTTTCAGATGTAGTGATCAGTAATATGTCAGTTTCATATAACACCCAGCGCTCATCACATCACGTGCCTTCCTTAAGTCAGTGAAATCTTAAATAAAACAATTTCTTCGGTGTTTTCCAAAGCAATTGTGAAAACCAGAATTTCATAAAGGTTCCTTTTACTTCATCTATATACTCTTTTATACTCACTACAGTCTGTAGCAGTGCTATGTTATTTTTTAACCAGCATCATCATCATCGTTATTTATTTATCTTACAGGAGCATCTTTCTTTAAAGAAGTATATTATTGACATTGTGGTTGAAAGTGCAGCTCTACCAGAGCCTTTGAAAGATGGAGAAGAGCGGCAGAAAAATAAAAAAAAAGCCAAAAAGATAAAAGCCCGGATGAACTCCAGGTACCATAAATATCCTTAAAAACAAGACAAAACAAAAACTCTTAGTGATATATCCTTTTTAATGTAAATCTAAGGAAGACCCTCTGCCTTGCACAAAAGTTTAAACTTGTTTGCTTTAAGATAGCCTTGAAAATAATACTGATGAGCCTAATTTATAGCCACTTTCTTTGATTGAGAAAGAAAACTGCATATCGATCTAAAGCCCTTGCTTTCACCTGTTAAGAGCTCTTCTTATAATTGGATGCCAAAGCCTTGCCAAACTTGTGCCTCCTCCAGCATACAGTAGTATGTTTAAGTATGTGTAAACTAAGCCTATTTTTCTTTCCAACTATTGATTTTTAAATGAGGTATCAAAGAAAATCAATAGCAATCAACAAATAGAAGTCTGCTGGCTGTAGTGTCAAATCCCATGACTAGGTTTAATCAATTTGGTTGCCTGTCACAACAAGAAAAAGTTCAAGAAATATCTTGAAATGGAAAGTGAGTTGTCAGACCTGTAGTTTATCATCAGCCTCCAAAGTAACATCTGAGGATCAGACAGCTGTGTAGTACATCATTACCTCACATGCCTTGAGCATCACCTGATGACTGATGAGGCTTATTCATGACACAAGTGTAGTTCCTCTGTAGAAGATAATTTTTGCTGTTTGAGGGAAGATAATCTAAATATGTTGTTTTACCTTTATTACCAAATGTTGTGAAAGTTGGAGAAGTTGACCCATGGGATTATAGAAATATGGTTCTAGAAGGTGAATAGTGGTTATCGCTCTCTAGTTTCCAATTTCAGAATGGAACTAAAGGTGTCCGTTTCATCTTCCAGAATCAGTGAAAACAAAGAATAAAAAAGGCTTTTTTGATTGTATTTTCTTAGATTCCTCTAAGTTTCTAAAAATAGTTTTACAGTATACCTGAAGGTATTACTGACCTTCATTTCTAGTTTATGCTAACAACTTGCTGACTTCCTGACACTGAAATGCTGTACAGCCCATTTTTGTGAGTTCTTTTTTCCCTCTATACGTATTCCCTTGCTAAGCTTCCCCAGTCCTGTGTCTCTAAATATCCTCTACTTAGTGATGATCACCAATTTAATATCTTCAATTTTACTCAAACACAAGCTCCTGTTGTTCTCTCCCTCACCCCACTCTCCAAAACCCCTTTGTCCCATAGTCTTCTCTGTCTCAGTAAATGAATACTCTATTCTAGCTTTGTATGCCAAAAACCCTTGAGGTCATCCTTGACCTTTCGCTTTTTCCCACACCTCACATGCAGCCCAGCAGCAAATAATGTTAGCCTTCATTTAAAATATATTCAGAATTTGACTATGTCTCTCTAACTTCATTGTTTCCCCTGAACCAATCCTTTGTCATCTCTCGCCTGAACTACTGCAGTAGCTCTGTGACTAGTATCCTTGTCTCTGCCCTTGCCTCCTTGCAGTCTGTTCCAAATACTCTAGCCAGAGTATTAAAATGTAAGTTAGATCATGTCACTTCTCTTCTCAAAACCTCAGGTTTCCTCTTCCCACATATATCCATACACCTGTCTCCTTATCTCGTTCTGGTCTTTGCTCAAATGTTCCCCTTTTGCTGAGGCTGTCCTCAAGAGCTTGACTTTTGTTTTATTTGTTTTTTTAAACATAAGTAGTGGTAACCTATTAAAATCTTAAAATTATAGGAAAAAATACCTATAATTCTGTTGCTAATATTTTGACACACACACACGCGTATATATAGATTGATGTGTGTATATATATATATACGTATATATATATGTATATATATATATATATCATACTGCAATGAATTTGCAGTATGATAATTGCAGAATAAGTCTACAGATATAGGTAGGTATGTATAAAAAGGTTATATATATACACGCACATATATATAGATTATATACACACACGTATATATAGATATATATCAATCTATATATACGTGTGTGTGTGTGTGTATAACCTTTTTATACACACCTACCTTTATCTGTAGACTTATTCTTCATTGCAGTATGATTTATTTAAGTAAAATGTAGAGGTATCCAGTATGGCTTATTGACTTTTGACAAATCTAGATACTCATCCATACTCCTTCAGAATTGTCTTTGTGCCTCTTTCCAAGTCAGTTGCTTACCACTCTGGCCCTTGGTAATCACTGACCTGCTTTCTGTCATTATAGATTACGTTTTCCTGTTCAAGAAAAGCATTCAAATGAAATCAAACTCCCTTGTGGCTGGTTTCTTTAACTAAGTGTACTGTTTTTGAGATATATCAGTGTTGTTGCATGTAGGTAGTTTGAGTCTTTTTATTGTACATATGCATTGTGTGCATATCCTACAATTTTTATTTATTCATCTGTTGATAGACTTTTGGGTTTCCAGTTTTTGGCATTTATAAATTAAGCTCCCCTCAAGTCCTTGAGTGCATATGTGTTTTCATTTCTCCTGGGTAAATACCTCTAAGTGAAATACAACACTATTTTCTGTAGTGGTTGTACTCTTACACTCCTATCAGCAGTATGTGGGAGTTCCAGTTGCTCCACAGTCTCGCCAGTACACACTTGATATTGTTAGTTTTTAAACTTGTAGCCTATTTCAGCAGGAGTGTCATAGTATCTCAATGTGGTTCTAATTTGCATTTTCCTAGTGACATAATATATACTGAGCATCTTTTCATGTGCACTTTAACCATTCAGTATCTTTCTTTATGAAGTGCCTGTTGAAGGTTTTTGCCTATTTTAAAAGTTGAGTTGTCACCTTACTTTTGAGTTGTTTATATATTCTCACTACAAAGTTCATTGTCAGATAGGTGTATTGCAAATTCGTTCTTGCAGTCTGGAAATTGCCTATTACATTTTCTTGAAGATAGCCTTTGATAAGCAAAGGTTTTTACTTGTGATGATGTTTATTTTGGGTTTTTGGGTTCCAAGAGGTCTCTGAACAAAGGTTAAAAATCCTTCTGTATTTTTTTTCTAGAAGCTTTGTAAGTTTTAGTTTTGCATTTAGGCTCATGATTCACCTCAAATAAATTAATGGGTATCATATGAAGCATTGGTGCAAGTTTATTTTTCCATGTAGGTAACCAGTTGTTCCAACATTATTAGCTGAAAAGGTTTCTTTTTCCATTATACTGTTAGCACTTTGGGTAAAAAAAGAAAGGAACCCTCCCTTTGTTTGTGATTCTGTTTCTGGACTGTTCTATTCTTTTATTTTAAAAAATAGAAAAAAATTGATAAAAAATAGAATTCAGTCTCTGAAGTGTAGATCCATTTCTGGACTCTGTGGTCAGTTCATTAACTTTGATACATTCATCTGTCTTCAAACTGTCTTGATTACCATGGCTTTATAGTAAGTCTTGAAATAAAGTACAAGTCCTCCAACTTTGTTTTCTTTTTTGAGACTTCTGAAGAGAAAGTTAAAACAGAAACTTGGCTTAAAAAAATCCAATCTCAAGAATGTAGGTTATGGGAGATTACTGACTCAGTGAAACTTTCCAATGTCAAACTCATTGACATCCCTGAGGGGGTGGAGAAAGAGAGAGGTCTAGAAGAGATACATGAACAAATTGTAGCTGAAAACTTCCCTAATCTAGCAAAGGAAACAAGCATTTGTGTCCAAGAGGCAGAGAGGACCCCTCCCAAGGTCAACCACGACAAACCTACGCCACGTCATGTCACATCATAGTGCAATTCACAAGTATTAGATCCAAGAATACAGTATTGAAAGCAGCCAGGGTGAAGAAATTTCTCATATACAGAGGCAAAAATATCAGAATTACGTCAGACCTCCTTACACAGACCTGGAGTGAGAGGAAGGGCTGGCAGGGTATTTTTAAAGCTCTATCCGAGAAAAACATGCAGCCAAGGATCCTTTATCCAGCAAGGCTGTCATTCAGAATTGATGGAGAGATAAGGACCTTCCAGGATCGCCAACACTGACCAAATTCGTAACCATGAAACCAGCCCTACAGGAGATATTAAGGGGGGTTCTATAAAAGTAAAATGGCCCCAAGAGTGATACAGAACAGAAATTTACAATCTATAGAAACAAAGACTTTACAGGCAGCATGGCATCATTCAAATCATATCTCTCAAAAATCACTCTCAATGTAAATGGCCTGCATGCTCCCATAAATGCCACAGGGTTTGCAGATTGGATAAAAAGACATGACCCATCCATTTGCTGTCTACAAGAGACCCATCTTGAACCTAAAGATACAGCCAGCCTGAACGTGAAGGCATGGAAAACCATTTTTCATGCCAGTGGACCTCAAAAGAAAGGTGGGGTAGCAATTCTCAGACAGATTAGATTTTAAACTAAAGACTGTAGTTAGAGATACAGAAGGACACTACATTATTCTTAAAGGATGTATCCAACAAGTGGATATGACAATTATAAATATTTACGCCCCAACAGGAGAGCAGCAAGATACACAAGCCTACTCTTAACCAGAATAAAGAGACATATAGATAAAAATACGTTAATAGTAGGGGACCTCAACACTCCACTATCAGCAATAGACAGATCACCTAAGCAGAAAATCAACAAAGAAACAAGAGCTTTGAATGACATACTAGACCAGATGGACCTCATAGATATATATAGAACACTACACCCCAGAACCAAAGAATACTCATTCCTTTCGAATACACATGTAACATTCTCCAAGTAGACCATATAGTTGCTCACAAAACAGGTCTCAACTGATACCAAAAGACTGAAATTATTCCCTGCATATTCTCAAACCATATTGCTTTGAAATTGGAACTCAATCACAAGGAAAAATTTGGAAGAAACTCAAAACACTTGGAAACCGAGAACCATCCTGCCCAAGAATGATTGGGTAAATCAGGAAATTAAAATCAATTTAAATAATTTATGGAGGCCAACGAGAATGAAATCAACGGTCCAAAACCTATGGGACACTGCAAAGGCAGTCGTAAGGGGAAAATACATAGCCATCCAAGCCTCATTCAAAAGAATAGAAAAATCCAAAATGCAGTTTTTATATTCTCACCTCAAGAAGCTGGAGCTGGAACAGAAGAACAGGCCTAACCCATGCGTGAGAAAGCAGTTGATCAAGATTAGAGCAGGGGTCAATGAATTAGAAACCAGGAGCACAGTAGAACAGATCAACAGAACTAGAAGCTGGTTCTTGAAAGAATAAATAAGATTGATAAGCCCCTGGCAATACTTATTCAAGAGAATAGAGAAAGGACTGAAATTAATAAAATTATGAATGAAAGGGGAGAGGTCACAATCAACACCAATGAAATAGGAAGGATCAGTAGAAACTTTTATCAACAGCTTTATGCCAATAAATTAAATAACCTGGAAGAAGTGGATGCCTTCCTGGAAACCTATAAACTACCAAGACTGAAACAGGAAGAAATTGATTTTTTAAACAGTCCAATTAATTATGAAGAGATTGAAGCAGTGAATAAAAACCTCCCAAAAAATGAGTCCAGGGCCTGATGGATTCCCTGGGGAATTCTAGCAAACATTCAAAGAAGAAATAATACCTATTCTCCTGAAGCTGTTTCAAAAAATGGACACAGAAGGAAAACTACCAAACTCATTCTATGAGGCCAGTATTACCTTAATCCTCAAACGAGGCAAAGACCCCATCAAAAAGGAAATTACAGACTGATGTCCCTGATGAATATGGATGCCAAAATTCTCAACAAGATCCTAGCTAATAGGATCCAACAGTACCTTAAAAGAATTATCCATCATGACCAAGTGGGATTCATCCCTGGGATGCAAGGGTGGTTCAGCATTCTCAAATTGATCCATGTGATACATCATATCAACAGATAAGAGTCAAGAACCATATGACCCTCTCAATTCATGCAGAAAAAGCATTTGACAAAACACAGCATCCTTTCCTGAGTAAAACCCTTCAGAGTGTAGGGATAGAGGGTACATTCCTCAATTTCATAAAAACCATCTATGAAAAGCCTACAGCAAATATCATTCTCAATGGGGAAAAGCTGGAAGCCTTTCGCTTAAGAACAGGAACATGACAAGGATGCCTACTTTCACCATTATTATTCAACATAGTACTAGAAGTCCTTGCAGCAGCAATCAGACAGCAAAACGGGATAAAAGGTATCCAAATCGGCAGAGAAGAAATCAAAGTGTCTCTCTTCGCAGATGACATGATACTCTATATGGAAAACCCAAAAGAATCCACCCCCAAATTACTAGAACTTATAGAGCAATTCAGTAATGTGGCGGGATACAAAATCAATGCTCAGAAATCAGTTGCATTCCTATACACGAACAATGAGACTGAAGAAAGAAAAATTAGGGAATCCATTCCATTTACAATAGCACCAAAAATCATACATTATCTCGGAATTAACCAGAGACGTAAGGGACCTATATTCTAGAAACTATAAATCACTCTTGAAAGACATTGAAGAAGACACAAAAAGATGGAAAAAATATTCCATGCTCATGGATCGGAATGTTTAACATAGTTAAAATGTCCATGCTACCCAGAGCAATCTACACTTTCAATGCCATCCCGATCAAAATACCAATGACATGTTTCAAAAAACTGGTACAAACAGCCCTTAAATGTGTGGAACCAGAAAAGGCCCCGAATCACCAAGGAATTGATGAAAAGGAAAACAAAGCTGAGGGCATCACATTGCCGGATTTCAAGCAATACTACAAAGCTGTGATCACAAAGACGACATGGTACTGGCACAAAAACAGACACATATACCAATGGTACAGAATAGAGAACCCGGAAATGGACCCTCGACTCCTTGGGCAACTAATTTTTGGCAAAGGAGGAAAAAACATCCGGTGGAACAAAGACAGTCTCTTCAATACATGGTGCCAGAAAAATTGGACAGCTACATGCAAAAGAATGAAACTTGACCACTCTCTCACACCATCCACAAGGATAAACTCCAAATGGTTGAAAGACCTCGATGTGAGACAGGAATCCATGAAAATCATAGAGGAGAACATAGGCAGCAACCTCTTTGACATTGACCATGGCAACTGTTTTCATGACACATCTCCAAAGGCAAGAGAAACAAACAATAAAATGAACTTGTGTGACTTCATCAAGATAAAAAGGTTCTGCACAGCCAAGGAAACAGTAAAAAAAACTAAGAGGCAGCCCACGGAATGGAAGAAGATATTTGCAAATGACACTACCGGTAAAAGACTGGTATCCAAGATCTATAAAGAACTTCTCAAACTCAAGACACGAGAAACAAATAAACAAATCATAAAATGGGAAGATGATATGAACAGACACTTTTCCAATGAAGACATACAAATGGCAAACAGACACATGAGAAAATGTTCAAAATCATTAGCCATCAGGGAAATTCAAATCAAAACCACACTAAGATACCACCTTACTTCAGTTAGAATGACAAAAATTGACAAGGCAGGAAACAACAAATGTTGGAGAGGATGTGGTGAAAGGGGATCCCTCTTACATTGTTGGTGGGAATGCAAGTTGGTACAGCCACTTTGGAAAACAGTGTGGAGGTCCCTTAAAAAGTTAAAAATTGAGCTACCCTATGACCCAGCAATTGCACTACTGGGTATTTACCCCAAAGATACAGATGTAGTGAAGAGAAGGGCCAAATGCACCCCAATGTTCATAGCAGCATTGTCCACAATAGCTAAATCGTGGAAGGAGCCGAGATGCCCTTCAACAGATGACTGGATTAAGAAGATGTGGTCCATATATACAATGAAATATTACTCAGCCATCAAAAAGAATGATTTCTCAACATTTGCAGGAACGTGGACCAGACTGGAGGAGATAATGCTAAGCGAAATGCATCAAGCAGAGAAAGACAATTATCATATGGTTTCACTCATCTATGGAATGTAAGAAGTAGGAAGATTGGTAGGAGAAGGAAGGGAAGAAGAAAGGGGGGGTGAACAGAAGGGGTAATGAACCATGACAGACTATGGACTCTGAGAAACAAACTGAGTGCTTCAGAGGGGAAGGTTTGGGGGAATGGGATTGACCGGTGATGGGTATTAAGGAGGGCATGTATTGCATGGTGCACTGGGTGTTATACGCAGGTAATGAATCCTGGAACTTTACATCAAAAACCAGGGATGTACTGTATGGTGACTAACATAATATAATAAAAAATATATTAAAAAATATTAAAAATAAGATCAAAAGATTTTTAGGTTATTGAAAGGACTGTATATGATATTATATTGGTGGATATATGTCATTATATATTTGTCCACACCCGTAGAATATAGAGGACTATAGAGTGAACCGTAATGTAAACTATGGATTTGGGGTGGTAAAAATGTGTCAGTGTAGGTTCATCAATTGTAACAAATGTGCCACTCTTGGGAGATGTTGACGTTGGCGAGACTAAGCAAGTGTGGGTCATCAGGTATATAGGGGAATCTCTGTACCTTTTTCTGAATTTTTCTGTGAACCTTAAATTTCTATAAAAAATGAAGTCTTTAAAAAATTTTTGTCTATCTTTTTAAACCTGTAACGATCTATAGTAACACCTCCTTTTTCATTCCTGAGAATTATGATTATTCTTCAATTATTGTGGCCAGGAATTTATCAGCTTTATCAGTCTTTCAAGAATGATCTTTTGCTGTCATTGACTTTTCTTAATTTTTTCTATTTCACTTATTTATGTTTTTAATTATTTTTTCATGTTTACTTGGTATTTATTTTGTTTTCCACCCTATATTCCTAAGGTAAAAACTTAAAATTACTGATTTGAAACCTGACTCATTTTCTAATATATGCAATTATAGCTATAAATTTCCCTTTAAGCTATGTCCCACATGTTTTATATGTTGTGTTTTATTTTTCCTTCAGTTCAAACTATTTTCCAATTTCACTTCAAATTCATTGACCCATTGTTTACTTAGAAGTATAAGTGCTAAATTTCCAAATAATTGGGGACTTTCCAGGTATCTTTTTGTCTTGATATTTAATTTCCTGTGGTGAGAGAAGATACTGTGCAGAATTTCAATTCCTTTAAATTTATTGAGACTTGTTTTATGCCCATCATCTGGTTTGTCTTGCTCGGTGTTGCGTGTTTACTTGAAGAGCATGTATATATTGCTTGTGGCAGGTGTAGTTTCTGTAATGTCTGTTAGATCTAGTTCCGTGATAGTGCTGTTAACGTCTTCCACATTGTATCTCTAATATTGTCTATCTCATATTGTGTCAGTTACATAAAGAAGAATATTCACATTTCGAATTATTTTGCACTTAAATCTCACACTTCAGTATTTTCCAGTTTTGCTTCAAACTTTGAACCTTTGTTGATAAATACATACAAATTTAGTAATATTTTATCTTCTTGAAAAATGGACCCCATTACCATTATAAAGTATTCTTGTTTTTGGTAATATTTCTTATGGTGAAGTCTAATTAACTAATATTAGTATCATCATTTCCACTCTATTTTCATGATAAATCTTTTCCCATTTTTCTGGTTTTATTCTTGTGACTTCCTCTCTTTATATATTTTCATATGTGAGTCTTCTTTTCTGTCTTTTCTGACAGTCTGTTATTTGCAGTTTTTCATCAGTTTACATTTAATGAAATTATTGCTGTGGTTGTTTTAAATGTACTGTTTCACCGTCAACTTTTTGTCTGTTGTTTGTGCCTTTTTTTCTTCTTTTCTGCCTCCTTGTGGATTATTTTTTTAGTATTCCATTTTCTATCCTTTATTGATTTAGTATTTGTACTACTTTATTTTTAGTGTTTGCTTCTTTTAAAATATGTAACCTTAAACTATCACATAACTATATATTAAACCACTTCAGTTATAAGTTTAGAATCTTACAGTAGTATCTATTTTCTCTTGTCTTTTGTGTAATTATTGCCGTTTATTTTACTTCTATATGTATAGTGCACATCCCACTAGAATTTCAATTTTTCTTCTAATTATTCAGTTGTCTTTTACATAATTTACAATACGATTCCCTGTGCTTTTCATTTTTTCGTCTAGTTCTCAGGTTCTCTCTCTTACGTTTTTTCTTCACATGAATTACTTCCTTTAAGAGTTTTTATTTGCAGGTCTAGTGGCAGTAGATTTTCTTACCATTTGTTTGCCTGAAAATGTTTATTTGACTTTCATTTCTGATTGATGTTGAATTACATGATAGTGGCTTTTTTCTTTCAGCACTTGGCAGTTTTGTTCTATTTTCTTATGCTTGGGTTGTCCCTGATTAAAAGGCAGCACCTAACGCCTGAAACTAATAATTCACTATGTGTTAAATAAGTTGAATTTAAATAAAATCTAAAAAACAAAGGCAGTACACATTCTAATCCTTTTTTACTATATACAATATTTCTTGTTTTCATTTGGCTGCTTAGTATATTTTTCATATGGTGGTTTAAAGCAATTTCATTATAGTATGCCTTGGTGTGGTTTTCTTTGTTTTTCCTCCTTGCTGTTCATTAAGTTTCTTGAATCTGTGAGTTTATATTTTCCCTCAATTTTGGAAAAATTTTGGACACTGTTTCTTAAAAAAAAATTTTCTGTGCCAGACTATTTTTCTTTTCTGGGATTTCAGTTGCACTTAAAATAGAGTGTTCGATGTTCTTCCACACGACATTTTTCCCCCCTTTGGATCAATTTGGATAGTTCTGTTGCCTTCTATGATGTTTTCTTCTGCTGTTTGTCATCTGCTATTAAAATTGTCCACTACTCTGGGAAACAAACTGAGGGCTTCAGAGGGGAGGGGGGTGGGGGATTGGGATAGGCTGGTGATGGGTAGTAAGGAGGGCACGTATTGCATGGTGCACTGGGTGTTATATGCAAATAATGAATCATGGAACATTGCATCAAAAACTGGGGATGTACTGTATGCTGACTAATGTAAAAAAAGTTATAAAAAAATAAAATTGTCCACTGAATTTTTCATTTCATATGTTTTATTTTACATCTCTCTGTGTCCCTTTTGGTTCTTTATTATGGTTTCAGTTTATCTATTTCTAAGTCTGATTTGTTCTTTTTTATGTTTATGGTTTCCTTTACTTCCTTTAATATACTTATGAATTTATTTGGAGTCCATCATACTTGTAATTTCTCCATCTGAGATGGTTTATTGACTGATTTTTCTCCCAGATTCAAGTATTTTTCCTGTTACTTATGCCTAGTAATTTTGTTGCTACTATTTTTATTTTTATTTTTATTCTTTCCTTGGACAGTATGAACTCTATGTTATTGTATGTCTGGATTTTGTTGTTTTTCTTAATAGAATATGGAATTTTATTCCGTCATACAGGTTACATGCCTTGATTTTAAGTTTTCAGTAACCTTTAATTCTAGAGCTAGATTGGCACTACTCCTAAATGTTTGGCCTTTGTAAAGTCTCCACTGAATGACTGGAGAGTTCAATATATTTTTGTAATATAGCATTTGAAACTCAAACATCTCTCAGCTTTATGCAAGCTCTGGTAATTGTTCAGCTTACAGTTCTTCGGTAGTTGGTCTTTCCTCTGCTGTGGGAAGTCTTGCCATGCTCATTCATAGATTAATATGGCCAAAGACTTAAAGAGGACCTTTGGAGATTTCTGGACCTTTGTTGCACACATCCCTTCTCACTTTCTCTGTGCATAAATTCCAACTGTTTCCTTGTCTCACACTTACATCCTCTGTTTTGTTTACCTCTTTCCCCTCATATATAGCTGTTTGGAAAGTGCCTTCAGGCAAAAAATGAAGTAGTCATGGGACCTAGTTAATTTGTTTCCTTTTGCTCAGGGATTACTGTCCTAGAATACTAATTGTCTATACATGAAAATCAGTTATTCCATATGCTTTAGGAATTTTCATTGCTGTTCATAACAGAAAGTCCAGTATGATACTAGTTAGTCCATAGTGTCTAAAAACAAAATTGTCAAGCAACATTGTCAGCATTTCCCCAGTTCTTTTTGCTGTAGCACTTACCATCATTTAAAGTCCTATTTATTTAATTATTATTTACACATTGTTTTTCTCCCATTAGAATATGAACTTCATGAGGATTTTTTATCTCTGTTGCTGGCACCCAGTGTGTTTTCAACAAACATTTGTTAAAAAGAATTAAATGAGATTGGAATGTGGAATTAGTGTTCATATCACTAGGATTTCTTTGGCTTTTTAAAAATGGATAAAAGAACTATGAGTATTGCTTTCATAAATTAGAATTCAGTCTTGAGGCAGGATGGTCTGTTCCAGGTTTCATGGTATAGTTAGTGAAGGTAAGGCTGTAGGAACCTGATTCATGATGATGTAAAACCGGATAGTTGGTCTTCCTTCAGCCAGCGAGATGAGGGACACTGTCTAATGGCAAAGCCAGATTTAGCAGGTGGTTTATATTGTTGGTATGTGTTCTAAAACTAATTAGTGGGGTTCTGTATGACCTATACATGGATGAAGAACTGTGAGAGTTCTGACATTCAGGCAGATTTTCTTCTGAAAGAGGAGTCCATACAAGGAGTCAGAACTTTGCTACTGAAACTTAAGTGGAAAGGGTCCATCATTTGGCGCAGAGGACCAAGAAAAGCAAGACAGGCAGTAAAGCTCTAATCACTAGACTGAGTTTTAGGACAGAAACATGATGACATTAAGCAAGAAGCTAGATTTGTGGAACAGATTGTCATTGATCTGGAATTTGAATGAAGGTAAGAATGGAGTAAGGGAAAGAGCTGCAACATAGAGCAACTTTTGGATTCATAGATTTTTACTGTATATAATAGCCAGACCTGTGTCTGCAGTGTTGGCAGCTTGCATATCACCTTCAATGTCCAGTGGTAATCACTAGGCTAACAGAATCCTTATCTCTGAGAATAATTGACTTTCAAGAAGATGTTCTGAAATGATGCAAGGAGAGAAAATGAGAGAATGAGGAGTGTGTGTCTATATATATCTATAGATATAGGTATGTGTACATATAAATGAATATATGAGAAAAGAAAGTGAATAGCTTTCTGTCCATGTATATATTTATATTTAGGTGTAAATTCAGATATAGATACACACACAGACATACACAGAGTGTACCTTGAATCTATGTTTGTTTGAGAATTGTATAGGGTTAAGCCTTGGCTTACAGTTGACCAGTGAGCCTGCATGGCCATGGAGACCTAAGTTGAGCAGAGTAGAGGCAGAGAAAGGACATAAGGACTAACAACTATTATAGGATTCTGACTTAGAACTTTAAGGTGAAACCTAATATTAAATCTAATTTCAAATCTGTTTTTTACACTCATTTTGAATCCTTTATATGTGTCTTAAGGAATCCATTCAACCCTTATTCAAATATTTGCACTATCTGCGAACAAAAGTGAATAGAACATAATTTCTACCGTTGGGAAGTTTATAAGGTATTAATAGAGGTAAATTACATATAAATAACCTTTATATGAGACAATGTGTCCAAAGTAGCAGAAGAAAGTTACAGATAAGTATTTAGGTGAATTTTAGGGACATAAACTTAGTTATGACTGAGTAGTCACGGAAGACTACATACGGTAATGATGGTGATTATAAAAAGAAATATCTACAAACAAAAGGTGGCTCATATTTATTAAGCTTTTTGTTATGCCCCAGATATTGTCTTAGACTGGGAGTACCCATTTTAAGCAATATTAAAATAGTCTGTGAATGTTCATTGTGTTGGTAGTCAAAAGAGCAAAAATTTGATTAACAGTTTAGATAGCCAGTAATAAGTAGAGTATGGTACATGAGACTCTCTTTTTCATTGGATATTCTTTCCTGCTTTTTCAGTGATGAGTTGACCATATAGTTGTGAGTTAATTTCTGATTTTCTATTCTGTTCCATTGATCTATGTGTCTGTTTTTGTGCCAGTACCATATTCTCTTGATCACTATACCTTTGTAATATTACTTGAAGTTCAGAATTGTGATAAATCTGGCTTTCCTTTCCTTTTTAAGATCGCTTTGACTTTTTGGGGTCTTTTAAGATTGTTTGTTTAGCTCTTTGAAAAATGCTGGTAGTATTTTGATAGGGATTGAATTAAATGTGTAGATTACTTTGGGTAGTATAGACATTTTAATATTTGTTCTTCCAGTCATGGGCATGGAATGTTTTTCCATTTCCTTGTGTCATGTTTAATTTCTTTCATAAGTGTTCTGTAGTTTTCAGAGTACAGATCTTTTACCTCTTTGGTTAGGTTTATTCCTACGTGTCTTACGGTTTTTGGTGCAATTGTTAATGTGATTGATTCCTTGATTTCTTTTCTGATGCTTCATTATTGGTGTATAGAAATGCAACAGATTTCCGTACATTGGTTTATATCCTGCAACTTTACTGAATTTGTGTATCAGTTCTAGCAGTTTTTTCATGGTCTTTTGGATTTTCTATATAGAATATCACGTCATCTACACATAGTGAAAGTTTGACATATTCCCTACTGATTTGGATGCCTTTTATTTCTTTCTTTTTGTCATATGATTGCTGAGGCTAGAACTTGCAGTACTACATTAAGTAACAGTGGTCAGAGTGGACATTCTGGTCATGCTCCTGACCTTAGAAGAGAAGCTCTCCATTTTTTCCTGTTGAGGATGATATTACCTGTGGGTTTTTTTTATATGGCCTTTATGATGTTGAGGTATGTTCCCTCTATCCCTACTTTGCCGAGGGCTTTTATCATGAATGCATGATAGATTTTTGACCATTGTGTTTTCAGTTTCATTTGTTTTCATTTAATTTTTAATTTCTTCTTTGATTTCTTTAAAGACCCATTCATTGTTTAGTAGCATAACATTTAGTGTCCATTTTTGTGTTCTCTTTACAGATTTTTTTCTCGTGGTTGATTTCTAGTTTGATAAGGTTGTGGTTGGAAAAGATAAATGTTATGACCTAAATCTTTCTGTATTTGTTGAGACTTCTTTTATGGCTTAATACATAATCTGTTCTGGAGAATGTTCCTTGTGCACTTGAAAAGAATGTGTATTCTGCTGTTTTAGAGTGGAATGTTCCGAATATTTGTTAAACCCATCTGGTCCAGTGTGTCTTTCAAAGCCACTGTTTCCTTGTTGATTTTCTGTTTAGATGATCTGTCCATTGATGTAAGTGGGGTTTTAAAGTCCCTTACTGTTATTGTATTATTACTATCAATTACTTTCTTCATATTTGTTATTAAGTCTTATGTATTTGGGTGCTCCCATATTGGGTGAATATATATTTAAAATTGTATCTTCTTTTCTTTTAAACTTATTTATTTAAGTAATATCTACACCTAACGTGGGGCTCGGAATCATAACCCTGAGATCAAGAGTGGCATGCTCTTCTGACTGAGTCATCCAGGTACCCCATAAAATTGTATCTTCATTATTTTATAGTGTCCCTTTTTGTCTCTTGTTACAGTCTTTGTTTTAAAGTCTGTTTTGTCCAGTATACGTATTGCTAACCTGGCTTTCTTTTGACATCCATGTGCATGATAAATGTTTCTCCATCCCCTCACTTTTAATCTCCAGGTATCTTTAGGTTAAAATGAGTAGGCAGGGCTCCTGGATGGCTCAGTCAGTTAAGCGTCTGCCTTCAGCTCAGGTCATGATCCCAGAGTCCTGGAATCAGGTCTGGCGTCGGGCTCCCTGCTCAGCGGGGATGTCTGCCTCTCCCTCTGCCTGCTGCTCCCCTTGCTTGTGCTCTCTCTCTCTCTCTGTCAAAAAAATAAAATCTTATAAAAAATAAATAAATAAATAAATAAATAAATAAATAAAATGAGTAGGCAGCATATACATGGGTCTTGTTTTTGTATTTATTCTGTCATCTTATGTCTTTAGATTGGAGCATTTAGCCTATTTACATTCAGATGAATTATGGACAGATATATATTTCTTGCCATTTTTTTACTTGTTTAGTGGGGTTTTTTTGTAGTTTTTCTCTGATCCGTCTCTTGCTGTCTTTCATGGTTTTCTGGCTTTTTTTACTGATATATTTAGGTTTATTTCTCTTAATTCTGTGCATATTGATTACAATTTTTGATTAGTGGTTACCATTTTGTTTGTATTTGGCATATATTGTATATAGCAGTCTCTATTAAGCAAATGGTCCCTTAAACTTGAACCCATTTTTTCTCCTTCCCCCACCCATGTTTTAGGTATATGATGTCATATTTTACATATTTGCATTTTGTGAATCCCTTGACTGATATTTACAGATATACTAATTTTTACTGCTTTTGTGTTTCCTACTTTTCATACTTTTACCTACAGTCTTTCCTTTCCACTTAAAATTTCCCCTTTAACATTTCTTCTGGCCTGGTTCAGTGATCATGAATTCATTTAGTTTTTTTTTTTAATCTAAGAAACTATCTCTCCTTCTATTCTGAATGATAGTCTTGCTGGATAAAGCATTCTTGGCTGCAGATTTCTCCCTTTCAGCACTCTGAATATATTATGTTACCCACTTGTGTCTTGCAAAGTTTCTGTTGAAAAATCTGCTGATAGCTTTATGGGATTTCCCTTGTATGTAACTGTCCTCTCTTGCTATTTTAAAATGTTTTCTTTATCACTACTTTTTGCCATTTTAATTACTATGTGTCTTGGGTGTGGGCCTCCTTGGGTTGATTTTGTTGGGAGATCTCTGTGCCTCCTGGATCTGAATATCTGTTTCCTTCCCAAATCTAGGGAAGTTTTCAACTATTATTTCTTCATATAAATTTGCTATCCCCAGGGCCCTGGGTGGCTCAGTCATTAAACATCTGCCGTCGGCTCAGGTTGTGATCCCAGGGACCTGGGATCGAGCCCTATGTCAGGCTCCCTGCTCAGCAGGAAGCCTGCTCCTCCCTCTCCCACTCCCTCTGCTTGTGTTCCCTCTCTCACTGTCTCTCTCTCTCTCTCTCTGTCAAAAAAATAAAATCCTTAAAAAAAAGAAATTTGCTATCCCCTTTTCTCTCTCTTCTTCTGAGACCCCTATAATACAGATACTATTATGCTTGATGGAGTCATTGAGTTCCCTAAGTCTGTTCTCATTTTGGATAATTTTTTTTTTTCTCTCACCTGTCAGCTTGATTATTTGCCATTCTTCTGTCTTCCAGGTCACTAATTTGTTGCTCTGCTTCCTCTATCCTGCTATTTATTCTGTCTAGTGTATTTTTAAGTTCTTTCATTGTGTTGTTCACCTCTGATTGGCTCTTTTTCATCTCTGTGTTAAGAGTCTCACTGATGTCCTCCACTCTTTTCTCAAGTCCAGTGAGTATCTTTATGATCATTACTTTAAATTGTCTATCAGGTGTATTACTTATATCCATTTTTCTTAGGTCTCTTGCTGTGGTTTTATCTTCTTCTTTCATTTGGAACATATTCTTCTGTCTCTTTATTTTGTCTAACTCTCTGTCTGTTTTTCTATATGAGGAAAGTCAGCTATGTCTCCTGCTCTTGAAATAGTGGCCACAAGAGACTGGACTCTAGGAACCACACCGAGGATTACAGAAGGGAGGGAGGGTGAGAGTATGGGGTAACAGGTGATGGGTATTAAGGAGGGCACGTGTGGTGATGAGCACTGGGTGTTATATGCAACTAATGAATCGCTGAAACTACATCAAAAACTAACGTACTATATGTTGGCTAATTGAACATAATAATAAAAATTAAATAAATAAAATTAAACAAAATTACGGATTTCTAAAAAACAATTCTCCTTGAAAAAAAGTAAATGAATAAAGTGGGGATAAATAACACCTATATCCCAGGGCTGCTGTGAGGATTAAGTATGATTATGAGAAAAAACCACAATAACCAGTATTTAGAATATAGTATATATTCAGTAAATGGTAGATTTATTTTTGCTGAATTTGTATTCAGATATCTGATTCGGTGACTGATTTTTAGATACCTCAAATATAATCAAATATTAACATTGGAAGGAAGGGATTCTTTTTATATTTAAAAATGTTTTGTCCATTCTTGTCATTTGCTTTTTCATTTTCTTTTATGATGGCTTTTGAATTGGAAAATACTCCTCTTTGGTCAAGTATGTTAATTTCAGCTATAATGTTTATTGGATATTATTTTTAGAAAGCTTAAATGTTAGAAATATATTTACCTGGAAATATATTCATGATTTCACTGTTTTATATTTATCATTATAATTTATTTGGTGTATAGAGAGACCTATGGCTTTTCATTCTTTTTTCTTCTCCAATTGTTAACTGTTCTGGAGTCTACCAAAGTGAGTGATGCCTCCCCTTTTAGTATTAATTCTTTTTGGAGTTATTAGGTTGAGATGCACATTTCGTGACAATCAAATTGTGATCAAGTGATTTTTACCATCTTCTTCCCCATCAAATTCAAAACTGGATGTAAATGTTACCCATTCTAATTTAAAAGAAAGAAAGAAAAGAAAAGAAGAAAGTAGTAGCCAGGGTGCAGACTTTTAAAAAGGTGACTCTGGTCCTCTTCTATAGGGGATGCACAGCCTCTATGGAGACCAGGGCTGGCTGGGGTTGCTCTGTAAAGCACACCAGCTGGGAGTGCAATTTTAACAACATGGGTGTGTCCTCCTGGGAGGTGACTGGCCCTTGAAGCTGGGACCAGAAGCCCACAAAATGCACAGGTTGGAAGTTGGTATGTTGGTGGGGTTTGTGCGGGTCTTTTGAGGAAGGGTATCCATAACTCTGGGGACTGAGGCAAGTGTGAGTGGAAAGGGCAGATCTGTAGAAGCGCAGAGGGAGTGGGGCTTAGTGTAAGCAAGTTACAGCACAAGTGTCAGGGCTCTGCTGGCTCCAGTAAGTTGCCTTGTGTTTTATGCTGAGGAGAAGGGAAGGAAAATGAGCCTGAAAACTCCTTTGTTCCTAGAGGCGTATCTCTGCCATCCCTGCCTCTCCAGGACACTGACACCTCTAAGGTGAGTAAATTACTCTCACTTCCATGTGCTGCAGGTGTTTTCTGAAGTGCTGCTTCTATGCTGGATATCCACAGGATGTTTATTGTCCTGTCTCTTTAAGGGCAGAGACTCCACTTTCCTCCATTCCTTCTTTCTTTCTTTCCTTTCTTTCTTTGTATTTATTTATTTATTTGTTTATTTTTAAACAATGTTACAAATATTTAATGCTGGTGTTTATCATCTGTGTTTTATAACAAAAAACCAAAAATGTAACTTTCCAGTGATTGAGGATTAATTGAATAAATGATACATCTTTATAAGGAATAGTTCTATGAATTTTCACAGCAAGTATCTCTGTTGTAGCCATCTTTGCTGCAAGCATTTTTGCTGTGAACATTTTTTTAAATATATTTTTTTTTATGTTAGTCACTATACAGTACTTCATTAGTTTTTGATGTAGTGTTCCATAATTCATTATTTGTGTATAACACCCAGTGCTCATTGCAACACATGCCATCACCGGGATACCCATCACTGGGCTAACCCATCCCCCCACTACCCTCCCCTCTAAAACCCTCAGATTGTTTCCCAGAATCCATAGTCTCTCATGGTTCATCTCCTCCTCTGATTCCCCCCCCTTCAGCTTTCTCTTCACTCCCCTAATGTCCTCCATGCTATTCCATATGTTCCACCTGTGACTGAAGTAATATAATTGTCTTTCACTGCTTGACTTATTTCACTTAACATAATCCCTTCTAGTTCCAGCCATGTCGATGCAAATAGCGGGTGTTCATCGAACTTTCTGATGACTAAGTAATAGTCCCTTGTATATATGAACCACATCTTCTTTATCCATTCATCTGTTGAAGGGCATCTCGGCTCCTTCCACAGTTTGGCTATTGTGGACATTGCTACTATGAACATTGGTATGCATATGGCCCTTCTTTTCACTACATCTGTATGTTTGAGGTAAATATGCAGTAGTGCAATTGCTGGGTCACAGAGTAGCTCTATTTTTAACTTTTTGAGGAACCTCTGTACTGTATTCCAAAGTGGCTGTACCAACTTGCATTCCCACCAACAGTGTGAGAGGGTTCCCCTTTCTCCACATCCTCTCCAACATTTGTTGTTTCCTGCCTTGTTAATTTTTGCCATTCTAACTGGTGTAAGGTAGTATCTCATTGTGGTTTTTATTTGTATTTCCCTGGTGGCTAATGATGTTGAACATGTTTTTGTGTGTCTGTTAGCCATTCATATGTCTTCTTTGGAGAAGTGTCTGTTCATGTCTTCTGCCCATTTCTTGACTGGATTACTTGTTTTTTGGGTGTTGAATTTGAGAAGTTCTTTATAGATCTTGGATACCAGCCCTTTATCTGTAATGTCATTTGCAAATATCTTCTCCCATTTCATGGGTTGCCTGTAAGTTTTATTGACTGTTTCTTTTGCTGTGCAGAAGTTTTTTATCTTGATGAAGTCCCAGAAGTTCATTTTTGCTTTCATTTCCCTTACCTTTTGGAGACATGTCTTGAAAGAAGTTGCTGTGGCCAGTGTTGAAGAGGTTACTGCCTATGTTCTCCTCTAGGATTTTGATGGATTCCTGTCTCACATTGAGGTCTTTCATCCATTTTGAGTTTATCTTTGTGTATGGTGCAGTTTCATTCCTCTGTATATAGCTGTACAGCTTTCCCAGCACCATTTATTGGAGAGACTTTTTCCTTTTGGATATTTTTACCTGATTTGTCAAAGATTAGTTGACCATGGAGTTGAGGGTCCATTTCTGGGCTCTCTGTTCCACTGATCTATGTGTCTGTTTTTGTGCCAGTACCATGCTGTCTTGGTGATATAGCATGTAATATAGCATGAAGTCAGGCAACGTGATGCCCCCAGTTTTGTTTTTCTTTTTCAACCTTTCCTTTGCAATTCAGGGTCTTTTCTGGTTCCACACGAATTTTAGGATTGTTTGTTCCAGAACTTTGAAAAATGCCATTGGTATTTTGATCAGGAAGGTGTTGAAAGTATAGATTGCTCGGGGCAGCATAGACATTTTAATAACATTTATTCTTCCGATCCATGAGCTTGGGGTGTTTTTCCATCATTATGTTGTGTCATCTTCAATTTCTTTCATAAGCGTTCTGTAGTTTCTAGAGTATAGATCCTTTATCTCTTCTGCTAGGTTTATTCCTAGGTATCTTACGGCTTTTGGTGCTATTGTAAATGGAATCGATTCCCTAATTTCTCTTTCTTCAGTGACATTGTTAGTGTATAGAAAAGCAACTGATTTCTGTGCATTGATTTTGTATTCTGCCACATTATTGAATTGCTGTATGAGTTCTAGTAATTCGGGGGTGGAGTCTTTTGGGTTTTCCACATAAAGTATCATGTCATCTGTGAAGAGATAGAGTTTGACTTCTTCTTTGCCAATTTGAATGCCGTTTATTTCTTTTTGTTGTCTGATTGCTGATGCTAGAACTTCTAGTACTGTGTTGAACAATAGTGGTGAGAGTGGGCATCCTTGTCATGTTCCTGACTTTAAGCTCTCAGCTCTCAGCTTTTCCCCATTGGGAATATTTTCTGTAGGCTTTTCATAGATGGTTTTTATGAAATTGAGGAATGTTCCCTCTATCCCTACACTCTGAAGTGTTTTAATCAGGAAAGGATACTGTATTTTGTCAAATGCTTTCTCTGCATCAATTGAATGGATCATGTGGTTCTTGTCTTGTCTTTTATTTATGTGTTCTATCACATTGATTGATTTGCAAATGTTGAACCACCCTTGCATCCCAGGAATAAATCCCACCTGGTCGTGATGGATAATCCTTTTAATGTACTGTTGGATTCTATTGGCTAGGATCTTGTTGAGAATTTTGGCATCCATATTCATCAGGGATATTGGTCTGTAATTCTGCTTTTTCATGGGGTCTTTTCCTGGTTTGGGGATGAAGGTAATGCTGGCCTCATAAAAAAAGTTTGGAAGTTTTCCTTCTGTTTCTGTTTTTTTGAAGGAACTTCAGGAGAATAGATAATATTTCTTCTTTAAATGTTCGGTAAAATTCCCCTGGGAATCCATCAGGCCCTGGACTCTCTTTTTTGGGATGTTTTTGATCACTGCTTCAATTTCGTTACTGGTTATTGGTCTATTCAGATTGTCAATTTCTTCCTGTTTCAGTCTTGGTAGTTTGTAGGTTTCCAGGAAGGCATCGATTTCTTCCAGATTGCTTAATTTATTGGCATATACTTGCTGATAATAATTGTTTCTGTTTCCTTGTTGTTATTCGTGATCTCTCCCCTTTCAGTCATAATTATATTAATTTGGGTCCTTTCTTTTTTTTTTTTTTTTCAGATAAGTCTGGCCAGAGGTTGATTGATCTTATTAATTCTTTCAAAGAACCAGCTTCTTGGTTCATTGATCTGCTCTACTGTATTTCTGATTTCTAATTCATTGATCTCTACTCTAATCTTTATTATTTCTCTTCTTCTGCTTTGTTCAGGTTTTATTTGCTGTTCTTTCTCCAGTTTCTTTAAATTTAAGATTAGCTTGTGTATTCGGTATTTTTCTACTTTTTTGACTGAGGCTTGGATGGCTATGTATTTCCCACTTAGAACCACCTTTGCAGCATCCCATGGGTTTTGGACCTAGGTGTTTTCCTTCTCATTGGTTTTCATGAATTGTTTAAGTTCTTCTTAAATTCCTGGTTGACCCAAGCATTCTTTAGCAGAATTGTCTTTAGCTTCCAAGTGTTTGAATTCCTTCCAAATTTTTTCTTGTGATTGAGTTCCAGTTTCAAAGCATTGTGGTCTGAAAATATGCAGGGAATAATCTCAATCTTTTGGTACTGGTTGAGATCTGATTTGTGACCAGTATGTGGTCTATTCTGGAGAACATTCCATATGCATTCGAGAAGAATGAGCATTCTGTTGTTTTAGGGTGGAATGTTTGGTATGTATCTGTGATGTCCATCAGGTCCAGTGTCATTCAAGGCTCTTGTTTCTTTGTTGATCTTCTGCTTAGATGATCTATTGCTGAGAGTGGAGTGTTGAGGTCTCCCACTATTAAAGTATTATTTTCAGTATGATTCTTTATTTTGGTTAACATTTGGCTTGTATAGTTGGCTGCTCCCATGGGGGGGGCATAGATATTTACAGTTGTTCTCTTGTTGGATAGACCCTTTAAGAATGATATAGTGTCCCTCTGTATCTTACTCCAGTCTTTAGCTTAAAATCTAATTTGCCTGATATGAGAATTGCTACCCCAGCTTTCTTTTGAGGTCCATTGGCATGAAAAATGGTTCTTCATCCCCTCACTTTCAGTCTGGATGTATCTTTAGTTTCAAAATGAGTCTCTTATAGACAGCATATGGATGGGTCATGTCTTTTTATCCAATTTGCAATCCTGTTCCATTTCATGGGAGCATTTAGGCCGTTCACATTGAGAGTGATTACTGGAAGATGTGATTTTAGTGCCATCATGTTGCCTGTGAAGTCCTTGTTTCTATAGTTTGTCTCTGTAAATTTCTGATCTATATTACTCTTGGGGTCTTTCATCTTCTATAAAACCCTCCTTAATGTTTCTTGCAGGGCTGGCTTAGTGGTCACATATTCTTTCAGTTTCTGCTGATCTTGGAAGCTCCTTCTCTCTCCATCCATTCTGAATGACAGCCTTGCTAGATAATTCTTCCCATTTAGTACACTGAATATTTCTTGCCAGCCCTTTCTGGCTTGCCGGGTCTCCGTAGACAGGTCTGACATTATTCTGATGTTCCTCCCTCTGTATGTAAGAAATGTATTCCCCCTAGCCCTTTCAAGATTGTTTCCTTGGATCTAACATTTGTGAGTTGTACTGTTATATGTCAGGGCATTGGTCTGTTCTCTTTGATCTTGGGAGGGGTCCTCTTGGACATGAATGCTTGTTTCCTTCCCCAGATTAGGTAAGATCTCAGCTACGATTTGCTCAAATATATCTTCTAGACCTCTCTGTCTCTCCACCCCCTTAGGGATCCCAGTAATTCTGACATTGGAATGCTTCATGGCATCATTACTGTCTCTCAGTCTGATCTCTTGGGCTTTAAGCTGTTTTTTTCCAGTCCTTCTCGGTTTCCTTCTTTTCTGTCATCTTCTCTTCTAGCTCACTAATTCTTTCTTCTGCCTCTTTTACCCTGGCAATCAGAGTATCCAGTTTAGATTGCATTTTATTCATAGCATTTTTAAGTTCGGCCTGCTTAGATCTCATTTCTGCCCTTAGAGATTCTATATTGTCTCTAATATTTTTCTGAAGCCTAGATATCGACTTCATAATTGTTACTCTGAAGTCTGTCTCTGACATTTTGCTTATATCCATATCCATTAGGTCTGTGGTAGAGACCCTAGTCTCTGGTTCTTGTCTTTGTTGGGGGTTCCTCCTCTCAGTCATTCTGTTGGGGGGTGGTTGAGGGAATGTACAGAGTCCAAAGTATTAACATGACCCAAGCAAGATGCACCTGTTTTATAGGGACCCTAGGGTTGTCGTCCTCTTGTTCTTCCAGCCTGTCTTCTGGGGGAGGGGCCTGTCATGCTGTTACTCGGGCAACCCAAGTTCAGTAGAGTTGCCCTGCCCCCTGTTGGTGGGGTGGGCTCAGTGAAAACTGGTTTTTAGGCTTTTTTCTCTGGCAGCTTTCCACATCTCTTCGGAGAGTCAGAGCAGAAGTGACTGCACCCAAACGTCTGTCCCAGAGCAGGCAGATTGCTGCCTGTTCTTCACTGAGCTCTCCTGGACACAGTCTCCATTTCTGTCTATGCTGCTAAAAGCCGCAGCCTCCTTGGTTGTGCGCCCCACAGCAACTCTCCCAGCAGTAGAACTCAGGACCAGGCAGTTCTCTGCCCTTTGTGCTTCTAAAACCAGGAGCCGCACCTTGTTAGCCCGGCCACACCCCCAGCTCCTGGATCCTGTCTGGGGGCTGTACTAAAGTCCTTTCCCCACCGCTACCGGTCTGCAAGTCTGTGCCCGGTCCCCAGCGTGGAACGCCTTTGCGCTCCAGTGTTGTTTCACCTTCCTGGCACTAGCTTATGGTAGCTCCCTTCCCTTCTGTTTCTCTTCCGATAGCTGCCTGTGTAATCAGGCTCCGCCCTTCATCCCTCCAGACCCACAGAGATTTTCTGCTTATAGAGATCCATATATATAGTCTTACATCTCAGGCTGATTTCATGGGTGTTCAGAATGGTTTGTTAGATATCCGGCTAAATTCAGGGGACTGGTTGAAATAAGGCCCCCTATTCCTCTGCCATCTTCCCTCCTCCTCAGGACTCTACTTTCTAATGCTCTCTGGGCTCTCCCAGAGCCAAGTCCACTGATATTTAAAATTCTAGGCTTTTAAGTCTCACTGGTTGTGAGAACTCATGAAACTCAGCCCCTCTTGTTTTCAAAGCCAAATATTATATGGATTTGTCTTCCCCTTGCAGGCTTCCCAGTGTGATAATTTGCTTCTTGTCCTTATCCAGCCCTGACCAAGGCTATATTTAATAAAATAATCAATAGCAAAGATGTGGATAAGTTAGAATCTTCATACCTTACTGGTGGAATGTAAAATAGTCTATCTACTTTGGAAAATAGTTTCTTATTTCCTGAAAAGTTAAACATAGAATAATCATGTGACTTAGTAATTCCACTCATGGTTCTCTATGCAAGAGAACTGAAAATATGTGGTAAAATAAAACTTGTACACGTCTGTTCATAGCAGCATTACTGAAAAGAGCCAAAAAGTGGAAACAACCCAGGTGTTCAACATCTGTTGAATGGTTAAGTTAAATATGTGTAACCATACAATGAAATAGTATTTAGGACTAAAAGGAAATGAAGTACTGACACATGTCATAATGAGGATGAACTTTGGAAACATTATGCTAAATGAAAGAAGTCAGTCAAAAAGGGCCATGTGTCATATGATTCCATTTATATGAAATGTCCAGGATAGGAAAATTCATAGACATAGAATGATTAGTGGTGTTTAGGGATGGGAGCAGGAGGAAAGAAATGGGGATTAATGGCTTGTAGTTACTGCATTTTATTTAGTTAGTATAAAAATGTTTAAAGTTAGAGTGTGATGATGACTGCACAACCTTGTGAATGGATTAAGAAACATTGAATTGTACATTTAGATGGGTCATTTATATGGTATTTGAATTATATCTCAGTAAAGTTGGTTCAAAAAATAAAATGGCAGAAATAATGTTAAATATATGTATTGTATTAATAAAAAATAAGTTATGGACTCTTGAATTAAAAAAAAATTCTTGAATTATGTGAGTGAAAAATGGTTCAGTAGGGAAATCCAAAAGTTCATACCCCTCTAAAAACAATGATTTAACTGGCAGAAACTGTCAGATTCAATTTTTTCGAATGCTGGGAATTAATCAAAAGCTTACTGCTACCAGGGGAAGGCACAATGAAGGCCAATCGGCTAAATGTCATTAAGAGTGTTTAATGGCATTTTAACTTACCCTGGTTCCATCTTCCACTCCTTAGCTCAGCAGCATCTTTGAAGACAACCACCTGCATTCCTGATACAGGGAGGGAGCAAAGCTGACCTTATGTTCAGGGATGTATAGTTGTTTTGACCTGTTTGATGGTTCTCTGAAGGATGTCAAAGGTGACAAAGGTCTTTCACCTAACTCAGAATTGTCCCAGAGGTGGGCAGGCTACCTAGGGGAAATTGTCAAAAACAATTTAAAGGCAAACATATTAGTATAGTCTGGAGCAAGGGAGAACAGAGCGAACAATAGACTAATCAAAAAGCTTGTACGGGGTGGCGGAGGCTGAGGATTGAAATGCTTTGAGTAATAAGGGCTTTGAAGAGTTCCCACATACTCTTGAAAAATCTAGAAGTCCACATGCATATTGAGGGCTGGATGCATGTTCAGGAAAGACCTGAAAAGTTCCTGAGGTCTTGTCTCTGGCTGACCTTCAGGCTTCAGTGCAGTAGGAAATGCAGGCTAAGGAAGAGTTGTAAACTGCCAGAGTTTTGTCATTTTGCCTCAACCATGCACACAGCTCATTTACAAATATTAGATTAAGATTCGTTTTTTCTTTTCTGCCATTCCAGGTGTTTAAGGAAATCACTTGCATCACTAGTTGATCCCTGAACTAATTGAACAGAGACTTCAGTGGCCATAATGACAAAGAATACAAACTTTAGAAAAATTAGTTCAGAAAGGTTACTAAACAAATATAAAACTACATCAAGTAGTCCCTGACAAAGGAGGAGAATTTGATTTTCAGCGTTTCCACATTATAATATTTCAGATGTCTAGTTTTTGACAAAAAGTTACAAGGTGTTCAAACAAAAAGAAAGTTAGCCTATATACAGGAAAAAAAATTAATAGAAAGTGTCCCAGGGGAAACCAGACATTGGCCTTACTAGACAAAGACTTTAGATTAAAGTGTTCAAATATGCCCAGAGAACTAAAGGACCCATGAGAACAATATCTAACCAACTGAGGAATAGTAATGATGATATTATATTAAATTTATATTTTAATATATATAATTAAAAACCATAAAAAGGAGTGAATAGAAATTTTGTTGTTGAAAAATACAGTGACTGAAATGAAAAATTCACTTGAAGAATTGAACAGCTAATTTGGGCAAGTAGAAGTAAGAATTAGTAAACTTGAAGTTAAATTAGTTGAGATTATCTCCACGGAACAGAAGGGGAAAAGAATGAATAAAATGAACAGAGTTTGAAAGATGCATGGGACCAACATATACAGAAAGGAAGTCCCAGAAGGAGAATAGAGAGAAAAAAGAGCAGAATTAATATTTGAGGAAATTATGGGTGGAAACTTCCAAATTTAATGGAAAATATGAACCTGCACATCCAAGTAAGACATGTACTTTTAAGTACATCTTAAGTACTCTCTAAGTAAGAGAAACTCAGAGATCCACACTATGACACATTACAATAAAACTGTGTTAAGACAAGGACAAAGAATCTTGAAAGCAGCAGAAGTGGGGGCACCTGGGTGACTCAGTCGGTTAAGTGTCTGCCTTCAGCTCAGGTCATGATCCCAGGATCCTGGGATTGAGCCCCGCATCAGGCTTCCTGCTCAGTGGGGAATCTGCTTCTCCCTCTCCCTCTGCCCTTCCTGCCCCCTGCTCATGCTCACTCTCTTGCTGTCTCTCAAATAAATAAATAAAATCTTTTTAAAAAAAGAAGCAGCTCTTTATATAGAAAACATTCTTAATATAATTAACAGTTCATTTCTCATCAGAACTTATAAAGGCTAGAAGGCAGTAGGATGACATATTCAGTTTCCTGGTTACAAAAACAAAAACAAATTGTCACCAAAAAATTCTGTCTGGCAAAACTTCAAAAGTGAAAGAGAAATTAGTATATTCCATGATAAATAAAAGCTGAGATAATTTGTTGCTGTGACACCTTCATTTCAAGAAACTCTGAAGAATTTTTAAATATATATATATATATATATATATATATACAGATCCAGTACAGATCCAGAATCTGTATACTATTCCCTAAGCATAACTAGTGTTTTCCCATGTTGTTCAGCATCGTTCGCTCACTTTTCTCTGCTGTTAATGCCATTTCCTCATTTTTGTGCGTATTCAGATGCTACCTATCTTTCAAGCATATCCTTCCATATCCTTCAGGAAACTTACCTTTAGCATCCTAGCTGGAAGTGAGCATTTGTGGCATTACTCATCTCTCACTCTGCTTTGTAGACTTGGGTATCCTTTCATAGTGTTATGTCTTCCTCTTCCTTATGGAGAATAAATTCCTTGAATATTCCTACTGTGTTTATACCTCATCCTTGCAATGTATGTTCCTCTTAGTTTATACAGAGTAGAAACTCTGGAAATACATATTTGCTGTAAAGTGAATCAAGACAAGATTCAAATTAGGAAAAAGTGATTAACCAACATTTCAGGTAAAGTTAGAATTTTTTGGATAATTTTTTAGTTTTATGTGCATGAATGAAAGAATGGACTTGATCCTTCCCACTTTAAACCTTAGATAAATGTATTTTTTGATATAATAGGCCTCTTCTTAAGCCTCAGTTTCTTCTTTGTAAAATGGGGATTATACCATATTGAGTTTTTAGGACTGTGTATGAGACGATGGATGTTTAGCTCCTGGAAGAATACTTGGAAGATATTCAACCTTCCATAATTGTTGCTTTTCCTCCCTTTCATACAGGTTCAAATTATTTGCCACTGTAAGTGGTTATTTCCTCGTTTTGGTATGCCTTAATATTTTGGCTGATAGCAATGAGCATGTGTAGGTCACAACAATGTATAACTTAATGTTTAACTCTAATTTAGTTATTCTTTTGATCCCACATTTAACATGTGCTAGTTTGCTTTTTCCTTATTAGAGCTGTTGTAATTTGCATCTTTCATGATTTTTTTAATGAAGTATTACTTACTTTCTCATTGCAGTCTGGATTGGTATACACATTGTGACTTATTCTTTCATAGGTCACTAGACTAATTCTTTGAGACTAGGACCCTTTGGGTGAGCAGATAAAATTTAAACTAGTATTTTCCTCTTTTTCTTTCAAACAGAAATTTACAAATTAAGTCAATATTAATGGATTGCTGTAGTGACACCTATGTTAGATTAATTAACTGTTGATGGCTCTCCCTATTGGATATTAGTTCAAGCAAGCTAGAGCCTAGTTAGACAGTGGCAGAGAAATGTCATCTCAGATTTTTCCAGACTTTTGGTATTTAGCAAGTACAAATAACAAAAACAAAAGAAGACATATCTTTGAGTGTCTAGTCATTCCCACTGCCTTTTAAATTATTTCTAATGGTAAATAACTATTCTTATATTCAATTTTGTATCATATAACTCTTAAGATATATGAATATTTAGCTACTTCAGCTATCCTGTAGAAACTTAATATGATTTCAGATTTAATTATCATGATTTTAACATTGCTGAAAAACAAGCCCCATTCTATACCAGGTCTGTAAACTGAGAAATGTTTTTATGAAGCTCCTCTTTATCTTATGAAGAAATATTTATTTTTTAGTCTTTCTTTGATAGCATTTATAGTATTTTAAAGAAGTAGTCTTAGAAATCAAAGTGTTACACTAATGTTTCTAATACTGGGACAGGAAAAACATAGTCAGGGTTTTAGTTTGTTATAAAAATTAGCAGCAAAATAACTAACAGTGATAAAACTTTTTTCTCTTCAGGGCCAAGGAATATGAGAGTTTAATGGAAACAAAAAATTGTGGATCTGACTCACCTTATAAAGCCAAGTGAGTATTTTACTCTGCATTTTATTTCTCTGTCTTACTGATGCCTGCCTATATAAAGGTTTATCTGAACTTGTATTCCTATGATCCTAAGCTTTATATCTGAAGCGTAGAACTTCATTCTTCTAGCACAGTGGTTTCCAGCAGGGGACAATTTTGCCAGGAGACATTTGGGTGTGCTTGGGGATGTGATCACATTTTGATTATCACAGCTTGGAGAAATGGTGCTTGTCCCATCAAGTGCATAGAGACCCAGGAATGCTCTTAAACACTCTTCAGTGGGCAAGACTGAAGCAAAGAATTATCTCATCCAAGACATCAGTAATGCCTATGTAGAAAAATCCTGTTCTAGCACAATAGGTTCTGGCAGCACCAGGCTAGTTCTTCCTCTGAGGAGGTCTCGTTCAGGATTGTTGTCAGGGCCACTTGATAGATGAGGATTCAGACTCCACCACTGGGTGTTAGTTTAACCACACAATAGCTAAACAAAACTGCCATCATTTTGCTTCTCTCAAAGATATTACCAGTAGAGGTGTAGTGAGGAAGGTACTGAAAAACACTGCTGATGGGAGTGCAGGTTAGTGTAGTCTTATTGAAAAGCAATGTGAATCCAGAGCTTAGAACATCTACTTTAGATTGCTGAGGGAAATAATGGAAAATGTGCCCAAATATTTATATTCAAAGATGACTATTTTATTATTTTATTTTATTTTTATTGTTTTTTTTTATTTTATTATTTTTCATAGTGAAAAAGTCAAGAAAGAACTTAACTGCCAGAAATTGAGGAATATCTATAACCAGTGGTTGGTGTAGATATGCTATAGCATTTTAATGCAGCAATTTTTTACATTTGAAACAGAAATATTGTTGCCTGCCAGAAATTAGAAACCCATCAGAAAATTACTTCTATTAATTATTGTTTTGAAACTATTAGTCATTGCCATTCTAAAAGAAAAAAGTTTGTAAAATATTAAAGAAGTTGACAAAATTATCAAGATTATGATGATACTGTATATCTGGAAAACCCAAGAGAATCAAGTGAAAAACTAGTAGATGTTAGAGAATCAATTCAGTAAGATGGCTGATTACCAGATTAATGTGGTGATATTAATCATAGGTAATGTTTACTGAGCCTTTGCCTCATTCCAGGCTCTTTACTTGTGTTGACTCCTTTATTCCTAACAATAACTCAATGAATTTCATTAGGGAAACTAAGCCTTACAGCGGGTGAGTAACTTGCCTTAAGGTTGTGCAACATCCAGGCTACAAAATGAATACTTTCTTTTCTGATAACCAGTTAGAAAACATAAATATCCTTTACAGGAGCAATAGAAAAATAAACTTAAAATAAACTTAACAAGAAATATGAAGGCTCCATAAAAATTAAAAACTTTAAAATGCTAACAAAGGGTATAAAAGAAGACTTACATAATGGAAAGACAAATTATACTCTTGGATAAAAAACATGGTATAGTAAATTCTCTAAATTATCTTACAAATGAAACATAATCTGAGTAAAATACCTTATAAAAAATAGAATCATTTTAAAGAACGTATGGAAAAATAAGAGTTTCTAGGAAAAAAAATTTAAAAGAATGAGATAGAACTGTGCTAACAGATACTTAATAATATCTTTATGATACCTGCATAGTTAAAATAGTTTTGCTTTGGCACATGAATAAAAATGCAAATTGATGGAAGAGATTTTTAAAAACAATCTAGAAACAGATTCAAATATTTGAGGAAATTTAATATATGGTGGTGCGATAGTGTTTACAAAGATAGCCAGAAGTTGAGCCATTCCTGGAGGCACGCCCCTGTGCAATATAATATAACTTTACCACTATTCCATCAAGAGGTGGACTCTATTTCCTTTCCTCTTGAAATTGGTGCACTAGGTGTTATACGCAGCTAATGAATCATCAAACTTTACATCAAAAACCAAGGATGGGGGTGCCTGGGTGGCACAGTTGTTAAGCATCTGCCTTCAGCTCAGGGCGTGATCCCAGCGTTCTAGGATCAAGCCCCACCATCAGGCTCCTCCGCTAGGAGCCTGCTTCTTCCTCTCACACTCCCCCTGCTTGTGTTTCCTCTCTCGCTGGCTGTCTCTCTCTGTCAAATAAATAAATAAAATCTTTAAAAAAAACAAAACAAAACCAGGGATGTACCGTATGGTGACTAACATAATATAATAAAAAATATTATTATAATAAAAAAATTGTTCTCGTCTTTTGACTTGTTTTGACTACTATGGAAGCAATAGGTGATTCCCAAGACTTGGCCTTAGAAGTCTTGAGGCTTCTGCTTTCAACCTCACTTTCTTGCTCCTCTGTGACTTCCCTGTAAGGAAGCCTGGGTCAGCCCTCTTGAGGATGAAAGATCACTTGGTCATGGTGATAATCCTTTTAATATGATGTTGAATTCATTTTGCTTGTTCTGTTCAGGATTTTTGAATTAATGTTCATATGGGATATCAAGTCTTATTAAGCCTCTGCTTGTGTTACATTTGCTTATGTCCCATTGGCCAAACCAAGTCATTTCACCAAGTCCAGAATCACCGTAGGAGACTGTACAGGTCATGGATAGTAAGACATAATTCAAGGGGGGCCTTTAATGTAACAATCTATTATAGAACTTTCTCTGGATTCTCCTCTTACTTGACTGGCTGCTCTTTTTCAGTATCCTTTGCTTGGTTCTTTCTTGTCTCCTTGACCTCCAACATTAGCATGCCTTTGTCCTGAGAGTTCAAACGCAAAATTATTCCGTTGGCAGTCTTACTCAGTTTTATGACTTTAAACATTTAGTCACTGATGGATTTTAAATATATGACTCCAACCCAGCCCTCACCTCAGAACTCCAGACTCATACTTCCTGCTTGGTATTTCCACGTGGATATCTGTTCAGTTGGACCCCTCAGGTGAACATGTGAAAAATATTCCTGAAATTTGCTCCCCAACCTTACCCCTGGTATTTTTTGTTCATCTTTAGGAAATGGTAAGCCCATCCTTTGAAATTAAAATCTTTAGAGTCATCCTCTCTTTCTTTTCACTTCACTTTCCGACCATCAACAAATTCTGTTGGCCCTATCTTTAAAATATATTCTGAATCTGACCACTATTCATTACCTCCATAGTAAATACTCTAGTCTAACCTACTATCATCTCTCATCTGGGTTATTGTAGTATCCTCCTAATTAATCTTACACTGCTTCTGCTTTTCCTTACTACAATCTGTTGTCCACTGGGCAACCAGGATGTTCCTTTAAATTTTAAACCTAGGGAAAAAACAGCAATAGCAATAGAAGCATAATTTTTCAGTGTCTCCAATTCCTCAGATAGAAACTACATAAATAGTTAAAACCAAAAATGCATGGCAGCATTTACAAAAAAAACCACATTACCAGATAGCTCCAGGAAATCCAAAAAACAAGTAAATCCAAACAGCCACAAGACCTGCATGGTATTGACATCAGTGTGAAAGAAAGCAAAAAGAAGCAACTGGGATAACAGTTGTAAAGAAAGAAGAAGAACCCCCAAATAATGTTTTCACTGCATAGTGTAGGGAACCAGTTTGACAAAGCACCTGAATCTCATTTTCAATTGGGTTCCTCTGGAAGGGCTCATGTGAACAGTCCTGCCTTGCTCTTGCATGTTGATAACCTTATGCCTTCAAAAATCAGTTTTGCTGGGCACCTGGGTGGCTCAGTCGGTTAAGCATCTGCTTCAGCTCAGGTCATGATCTCGGGGTCTTGGGGTTGTGTGGGGCTCCCTGCTCAGAGGGGAACCTGCTTCTCCCTCTCCCTCTGTGTGCTCTCTCTTGCTCCTGCTCTTACTCTCTTGCAAAAATAAATAAATAAAATCTTTTTAAAAAAATCAGTTGTGCCAGTTGCAAAATCCTTGGCCCACATTTTTTTCTTGAGGATCTTAAATCTTAAAAAATGAATTTGTAGACAATCAAAATTATTTAAAAAAACATCAATTTAAGGACTAGCAATGAACATAAAAGTTATAGTTTCTGGGGCGCCTGGGTGGCTCAGTCGTTAAGCGTCTGCCTTCGGCTCAGGGCGTGATCCCAGCGTTCTGGGATCGAGCCCCGCATCAGGCTCCTCCGCTGGGAGCCTGCTTCTTCCTCTCCCACTCCCCCTGCTTGTGTTCCCTCTCTCGCTGGCTGTCTCTCTCTGTCAAATAAATAAGTAAAATCTTTAAAAAAGAAAAAAAAAGTTATAGTTTCTTACAGAACTATGACTAACTGATGGCCAAAAGAAAAAAATATTACGTAATAACTGTATCTCGTAATTCTATAGTATAACTAAGAAAAGTATCAGTGAATATGAGGAAAACATGCTAATAAAGTAACTATTTTCTAATTATATTGGTAATGATATTAATAATGTTATTCTGAGTCTGTTGTGCATATTAAGTGGGATAAAGTAAAGGATATTATGGAAACTAAAATTCTTTTATTCCATGTTCCTGAGAAGCTGAGTCCTCAGTTTGCAAGAAAGGAGATAGATTTGCTATAGCAGATCAGGTAACACCCCTGCAGGACTGAATTTGAATTATATGAATTTATGAGGTATTTTATCTTTCAGAAAGTGTTATGTGTATGTTTATTTGTGTGTGTGTACATATTTTGTGTACATGCGTGTATATATATGAGTGTGTGTATACACACATTTATTTCCTAGCTCTGTCCATTGAAGAGGCCTAGAAACAGTGATCAACACAGTGGCAGGAAGCTCATTGATTTGGGACTTGAAATATCATTTCTCACTAAAAGAAGCAAGAACTTTTTAGAAAAATGCCTAATTCTAGACCCAGATGCCCTGACATACTAGATGGCAAGAAAGCTCTCAATCAGTGTTTTTTCAGCGGAATCAGTAGCCAACTTAATAGTTTTTTACTGGACAAAGATAGGACAATTTGAGCTTCCAAAAGGAAAATTATTGTAACTGATTGAACTTGGTAACCCGATAGTAGTAAAGTGTCTCCTTATTAAATTATTCTAGCTAATAAATGAAAATGACTCTTTCTCTCTTCCTCCGATTACCCCTCCCCTTTCCAGAAAAATTTAATCCTGAAGTTGTTAGATAAGAGAACCCAAGCAACCATCTGCACTGGGGAGATGCTAGAGGTAGCTGTGGCACAGTAAGGATGTCAGAGCCTGAGTTGACTGAGGTGGACATTTATGCAGGGGTAAGAGGGGTGGCCAAATGTGGGGCCTCAGAGCCCAAGCAGAGACAAGGGAGCTTCTATGTGAGATGGGCACCATGGCCTGGTTTGGTGAGTCAGAACAGAATGAGGAGGGCAACTCTGTGGGAGGACATCCTGGCACAATCTGTCAGATCCCAACTGAAGAGGGAAGCCTGACAAAGGCTGTTGAAACCCAAACAGGGTGAGAAAGCATAACAGCCCAGGCTGGGGAGTCAGAGCCCAAGCAGGGACATAGTAGCATGCATATAGAAACAAAGATAGGGGTTGCGTGGGTGCCTCAGTTGGTTAAGCGTCTGCCTTAGGCTCAGGTCATGACCCTGGGGTCCTGGGATCAAGCCTCATGTCAGGCTCCCTGCTTAGCGGGGAGTCTGCTTCTCCCTCTGACCCTTCCCCCTGCTCATTCTTTCTCTCTCTCTCTCTCTCAAATAAGTGAATAAAATCTTGAAACAAACGAAGAAAAAGAAAGAAGAAAAGAAAAAGGAAAAAGGAAAGGAGGGAGGGAGGAAGGAAGGAAGAGAGAAAGAAAAAAAAGAAAAGAAAAAAGAAAAGAAAGAAAGAGATGATACGTTACATGTAGGGGGATTCATCAAATATATAAATATATTAAGAATGATGAAAGGTAGATTGCTCACTCTTGAAGAAGTGTTAAAAATATCCAGGGGAAATAGACCCTGTAGCAAATTGGAATTCTAGGTATTGGTTTTAATTGTATTTTCCAATATATAGAAATAGAAATATAGATATAAATATGTAGGGATATATATATGATATATATTTTTTATATTTATTTTTCAGTAATATACACACATTTCCTAGCTCTTTCCACTGAGAGTGAGGGCCTGGGAATAGCAACATCCCGATAGCACTGAGCACATCAAGTACACCCATGTAATGTGAAGGCAAGGTGGTTCCTTAAAAGGGAAAGATGGGTTCTTTTTCTACCAGAAGGGATGCTGGCAGGCAAAAATGAAAGGTGTCTAATGTAGGAGGCAATGTATGTACTCTGATTTTTTCATCTTATACAGGGATTTCTTAAGCTTTTATATTTTGAAATAAAGTCTTCAACATATTTATTTAAAAACAGAAGGGGAACCAATTGCCCTGAATTTATACTATATACCTTTCAAATAGAGGAAGTGAAAGAAAAAAATGTTAATGTGTTTATATCTTCCTGTCCATCATACTAAAGAGCAATATTTCCTAAAGTGGACCCAGTCTCCTTATATTTTTACAAATCATCCCAGTGATCCTAATGAACTGCCCAAAACTTTGTGAAACAGATTAGGGCTCCTTACAGAAATATATTTACGTTTCACATTTACCAGTGACAGTTGAAGTTAGAGTTGTTGTGGGGATTTGTTTAAGTTTTGAGAAGAAAGTATTTGACTTTACAACATTTTCCACAAAGCTATTTATGTGACAGATAATTCTCATTCATGTTCTAGGCTAGGAGTTACAAAGCCTCTACTTCTTTTCATGCTAGAAAGTTTTTCTGCCAGAAGTAACTCAGATAACAATTTCTGTGTTACAAACTATACCCTCTAAACAGCTTCTTTTCTTCCCCGATAGGAAAAGTATAACTTTCAGGGCTTAAGTCCTGACAGTCTATAATTATTCATAGTATGAATCAAAATCTAATGCTTTTTTCTTGAGAGGGGCTATATTATTTGTGGTACTTCTGTGGAGGCAGGGAATGAAACAGAGGTTTATCTCATGTTACCAAATCATCCCCTTGATTTGGCATTCTTCCTTGAAGGGTAGGTTCATATGAATCCCAGATTTGATTTACCTCAGGGTGAAATACAAGCCTCTTGTATTCTGTGAATTAAAATGGTCCTTGTGCCTCCCTAAGTGCCCTTGGTTTTCAGTGGAATGTGACCATTCTTCGTGAGAATACTGCTAGATTCATATGCATCCATGGCTATGTCTGGATATTTAGTTACATGCTGTGCAAATTTTATTCAGCCAAAAGCTGAAGTGGCCACTTATCTATCACACAGTAAAGTTCGCTGCCAATATTCCTCAACATGATAAGGTCAGTAACTTTAATCGGATGGGACTCCAGCCCGTATTTGATTGAAAGAGAAAAGAAGTATGTTGTTCTTATTCTTTTTTTGTGTTTTTTATATTCCCTTTTTCCTTTTGTTAGATTGAGACCTTCTGTCAATGAATAGTGATAATAGTTGATCATTTATTGAATATCTACTTTACTCCTGAATGGTGTTAGGTACATTACATTAATTACTTCCGATCTTCAAAAGGAGATTTATATATATAATTCTGTGGTGTTATTTATTTGTGGATAAAATGTCCTTAGTTGAATTGATTAATATGGTTTGGAGAAAAAAAGCATGAGATTTGAGGATCAAAGGCCTAATCCTAGTAATAACTTTTACCAGTCGTGAGACCTTGGGAAAGTCATTGAATTTGTCTGACCTTAGTTTCTTCATTTTTCAAATGAGGATAATACTAATGGATTGTTTTCATAGGAGTACATAATATCATGTACATTAATGTTTTTTGTAACCTATGAAGTTATGGATATTATTAAGATTAAAGAAGAAATTTCTTATTAGTCTATTCATCATTAAATATCTGTTGAGTGCACTAATGTTAGAAGTAGCATATTAGGTGGTGTGGATATGTCAGTGAGTGAACAGATAGACAGGAGCCCTCTTTCATGAAGTTAAGACAGTGCTTCTGCACTGTTCAGTATAATAGCTTCTAGTCCTACGAAGATCAGAGTTGGAAAAGGCTGGCAGATGTTCAGTATCCAGCTTAATAACTTAATACATCAAGACACTGAGAATGGTGCTGGACTACAAAAAGAGTTAAACATTAGTGATTATTACCACTGCTGGGGTTTGGCTGGTAGGAGTTAACAAACAGAACAGAGAGGGAATGTAGCA
Organism: Ursus maritimus; assembly: GCF_017311325.1. Classification (NCBI taxonomy): domain Eukaryota; kingdom Metazoa; phylum Chordata; class Mammalia; order Carnivora; family Ursidae; genus Ursus; species Ursus maritimus. The sequence continues at coordinate 27,601,431 of NW_024425230.1, read as the reverse complement.
TGTTTGCCATAAAGTGACTGTAATGATGGCCTACAGAATCTATCATAGGTAAAAATAGAAGTGAGACAACAGGGAAGTAATGTATAGGGGAGAAGTGGAGAGATCTGGGAATGTGTCTGGTGAATATCTGTTGGTGGGCTACTTAAGCAAATAAGTGGAAAGGAGCGATCGCTCAGAATGAGGTATATGAAACAGAAGAAGGAAGGGCCGCAAAGAAATATTACACACTTTTCTCATGAAAGAATAATGTGTGTTATTTCCTGGTGAAAAGCAAATAATTGCTCTAAACACAATGACAGCATCAGTGGCAGGCAATCCCCAAATTGCTTGTAAACTGAAACATGGGGAGTTTGACATTTTGAGAGTTTACAATGCTTACAACAAAATATCCAAACCTACCTTGAAGATTTGAATCGAAATATGAAAACCTGTTGAGTTTCTTACACGCATTTTCTCTGCCATCATAGTCTCACCTCCCCATCTACAGTTCTGTTCTAATTCAAGTGTCACACACAAACTGTTGGTAGCTGCTGTTCTGGCTAATCCTGTGGACGCACAGTACTGTCCTCTAGTTCTATTTTGTGCCATGAGGACTAGGTTGATATTCATGAATGTAGAGTAATACCAGCCTCTGAGGTGTGGTTTGTTTCTTCCTCTTCAAAGCTGCTCTGTGAAGCAGTTTCTACTACAATAATGAAAGTAACTTTTATTTCAAAATGTTTAGGAAAGTGAAGTAGTCTAATTCATTAAAGTCATTCTTCCCTGTTATTTTGTATTGAAGGCTTCAGCGATTAGCTAAAGATCTTCTAAAACAACTGCAAGTACAAGACAGTGGCTCATGGGCAAACAATAAAGTTTCTGCTTTAGATCGGACCCTAGGCGAGATCACTAGAGTATTGGAAAAAAAGGTATGTAACTGATCTCTTGCCTTGTTGGCCTTAATAGTTGTGGTTCTTTCTCACTATGACAAGACATAGGACTATAAGGCTGACTCTCATTTGTGTATTTCTTCTGTGTTTCCAAAAGCTGGTCAACCACTGATCGATGTGTTTTTTTTTTTCTCTCTCTCATTCTTAATTAAATTGGTGTTGTTTTCAGTGGTTTTAATTGAAATCCTCAATAGCAAAAATATGGGTCAGTCATATTTTTCCCACACAACCAAAAATAAAATTAATTTAATTGGAATCACAGTAATAAAGGTATACAATTTTATGGCAGAAAATGTAAAACTTTGAATTATAGAACTCACGAATCACAGCCAGATTTCCACAAAGCACCGATTTCCTTACTGTTTCCAGCAGAAAATTTGGCAGTTTTCCTTAATGACTTAGAGTCTAAATGTTCTTGCCATAGTTAAAAAAATTCTTAATGATTTTTAAAGTATTTATTATTCAGTATAGAAAATTTTAAGTGTATAAAGAAGAAATAAATTCCCCGTAATACCCACTATCGACTTTTTATTGTATTTTCTTATCTTTTTATTGTACATTTCTCACATTATGTTATCTGGCTGATTTTATCATAAATTTTTTCTCATGTCTTTAAAAATTCCTTGTGACCAAATGAACATATCACAGTTTATGCAATTTATATCACTTAGTTGGTTTCTAATTTTTCTATTTGATGTAATACCCATCTTTGTTTATTATCTGCATTTTTTTAATTTTTTGTTTTCTGGGTTTAAATTTATAATATTTGAGATACACAAAAGAATGTAGTGATATAAATAACCTAAATGTAGTGAACAGCTGTGAATTCACCACCCAACTTAAAAACTAGACTGTTCCCAGTATATCTATGGTTCCCAGTGATCCTTCCACCCCCATTCCCATCTCTGCTCCCTTTGAAGGAAATACTATAGAGTATTAAAGGGATATCTTTTCTTTTTTTTTAATATCTTTATTTTTTATCACATTTATAATTGTATTAAGTAATATATTATTTAGTTTTGCTTGTATTTGACCTTTATAAAATATCATAGTGTAGACATCTATGATTTTTTTAATTAAAATTATGATTGTAAGTTTTATTTAAGCTTATAAATGTAGCTGTTTTTCATTTATTTTCTCTGTTGTGAATGAGTACTTCACTGTGTTAATAATACAAGTTTTTAATCCATTTTCCTGACACAGACATTGTTTTCCAGGGTTGAATGTGTATGGGTTTGTGTGTGAGAGAGAGAAAAGAAAGTGAGTGATTAGAGACAGTGCTGCTCAGACATTCTTGTGTCAGAGCAAACGAACAAATTTCGCCAAATTGGGGAGCCTCAGACTTTAGTCTACATCAGAATCACTTAGGACTTGTTAAAGCACACCACACCTTGGGTTTCTAAGAATTTGTATTTCACAGGTGACACTGATGCTGCTGGTCCAAGGATCATACTTTGAGAATCATTGCTCTTGTCTAGGGCATATGCCTCAGAGTTCTCAGGCACATGAATAACCAGCTTCACAAGATAGTGTTCGGCTGCATTTTGGCGTCAGATGGTATAATGCTCTGTAGGAACTGAAAGCAGCGTATTCACTGAGTTATTGTGGCAGAGCCACAAAGAGTCAGTTCTTCTGTATAACATCCCTTTCAGAGTGTCAGAGAGTTGAGAAACTGCTAATTATCAGACATGTGCTAGATAGGAGTGTTTGGAGGTTTGATAGACTTAGAAAAATCTCTATTTTAAAATTAGCACATACTGATTATTTTTATAAAGGGTACTTATACTTTGAACTAAAAGGGATTTACTTGAAGATACCACTATGTACGCCTTATCTCATGAATATTGTTTTAAACTGAAATAATCACAGAATTTTTGAGGAAAAAGTAAAATGATCTGTATAAGAAAGGTATTCAGTATGAAAATCTAAAGTTATTTCATTCACAAAGGGGCAATTTACTGGAATACCACTGATTCCTTATAATTTTGGGGAGAAAAATGTAGTCTGGCTCCCAGTCTAAATGGTCTGTGGCAGAAACCATGCTGTAAAGCTGTCCTCAGAGTATACACTGCAGGACCACCTGAGAGTCTAAACTTACCTACAATAAGATCCTTTTGCTATTTTTATAACCAGAATCCCTATTACCTAGCCAAAACAGACTCACTTTATGTGGAATTCTGTTCATAGAGTTATACTGACATTTCAGTGAAATTCAGCTGATATTTATGATTTCAGTCTAGGAATTGTAAATAACCATTCGTTTTTGTTTGGAAAACTGCCTGGAGTAACAAAATCATTAGAGCCAAAGCCAAGTACCCAGTGAAGGATTTGAAGACAGCCTAGAAGTGACAGGGGTGGGCCTGGTGGAACTCGGGCAAGCACTCCCTGAGGAATGGTGAGAGATGAATCTTGAGGTCTTTAACCCTCTTAATTGAGATCTCAACACACTGACACTTTCTGTTACTGCTTTGATACAGTTTTCCTTAGATACTTTTTCTAAAGTTCTGAGAACTACTTTAGATTTAACAGGTTAAACTTTGTGATGCACAAAAACACTCTTGTAATGAAAGAGATTGAGAAACTGAGGAAACATGCCTATTGTAGTACTAACTGTTTGTGTCAGGTCCCTTCTTTTTTTTTTTTTAATTTATTTTTTTATTATGATATGTTAGTCACCATACAGTATGTCATTAGCTTTTGATGTAGTGTTCCATGATACATTGTTTGCATATAACACCCAGTACTCCATGCAATACATGCCCTCCTTAATACCCTTCACTGGGCTAGCCCATCCCCCCCCCCCTCTAAAACCCTCAGTTTGTTTCCAGGAGTCCATAGTCTGTCATGGTTCATCTCCCCCTCTGCTTCCCCCCACTTCTTTTTTCCCTTCCTTCTCCTAATGATCTCCCTGCTATTCCTTATGTTCCACATGTGAGTGAAACCATATGATAATTGTCTTTCTCTGCTTGACTTATTTCACTTAGCATAATCCCCTCCAGTTCCATCCATGTCGATGCAAATGGTAATTATTCATCCTTTCTGATGGCTGAGTAATACTCTATTGTATGTATATACCACATCTTCTTTATCCATTCATCTGCTGAAAGGCAACTCAGTTCCTTCCACAGTTTGGCTGTGGTCCAGTTTGTAGACCTTGCTGCTATGAACATTGGAGTGCATATGCCCCTTCTTTTCACTACATCTGTATCTTTGGGGTAAATATCTAGTATTGCAATTGCTGGGTCGTAGTGTAGCTCTATTTTTAATGTCTTGAGGAACCTCCATACTGTTTCCCAGAGTGGCTGTACCAGCTTGCATTCCCTCCAACAGTGTGAGAGGGTTCCCTTTTCTCCACATCCTCTCCAACATTTGTTGTTTCTTGCCTTGTCGATTTTTGCCATTCTAACTGGTGTAAAGTGGTATGTCAATATGGTTTTGATTTGAATTTCCCTGATGGCTAATGATGTTGAACATTTTTTCATGTGTCTGTTAGCCATTCGTATGTCTTCATTGGAAAAGTGTTCATATCTTCTGCCCATTTCTTGACTAGATTATTTGTTTCTTGGGTGTTGAGTTTGAGAAGTTCTTTATACATCTTGGATACCAGCCCTTTAGCTGTAGTGTCATTTGCAAATACCTTCTCCCATTCCCTCCGTTGCCTCTTTGTTTTGTTGACTCTTTCCTTTGCTGTGCAGAAACTTTTTATCTTGATGAAGTCTAACCCAAAAAGACTCCACCCCCAAATTACTAGAACTCATACAGCAATTCAGTAATGTGGCAGGATACAAAATCAATGCACAGAAATCAGTTGCATTTCTATACACTAACAATGAGACTGAAGAAAGAGAAGTTAGGGAATCAGTTCCATTTACAATAGCACCAAAACCCATAAGATATCTTGGAATAAACCTAACCAAAGAGATAATGGATGTATACCCTAGAAACTACAGAACACTGATGAAAGACATCGAAGAAGACACAAAAAGATGGAAAAACATTCCATGCTCATGGATTGGAAGAATAAACATAGTTAAAATGTCTGTGCTACCCAGAGCAGTCTATACTTTGAATGCCATCCCGATCAGAATACCAATGACATTTTTCAAAGTGCTGGAACAAACAATCCTAAAACTCGTGTGGAACCAGAAGAGACCCTGAATCACCAAGGAAATGTTGAAAAAAAAAAAAACAAAGCTGGAAGCATCACGTTGCCTGATTTCAAGCTATGCTACAAAGCTGTGATTACCAAGACAGCATGGTACTGGCACAAAAACAGACACATAGATTGGTGGAACAGAATATAGACTCCAGAAATGGATCCTCAACTCTGTGGTCAACTAATCTTAGACAAAGCAGGAAAAAACATCCAATAGAAAAGAGACAGTCTCTTCAATAAATGGTGCAGGGGAAATTGGCAGCTGTATACAGAAGAATGAAACTCGACCATTCTCTCACACCATACACAAAGATAAACTCCAAATGGATGAAAGACCTCAGTGTGAGACAGGAATCCATCAAAATCCTAGAGGAGAACATAGGCAGTAACCTCTTCGACATCAGCCACAGCAACTTCTTTCAAGACACGTCTCCAAAGGCAAGGGAAACAAAAGCAAAAATGAACTTGTGGGACTTCATCAAGATAAAAAGCTTCAGCGTCAGGTCGCTTCTGACTTTTTGGGTTCTCTGATTCTGTTTAGAAATAAAGAGTCTGATGGGTAGTAAGGAGGGCATGTATTGCATGGTGCACTGGGTGTTATACGCAACTAATGAATTATGGAACTTTACATCAAAAATCGGATGTACTGTATGGTGACTAACATAATATAATAAAAAAATTATTATAAAAAAAAAGAAAGAGTCTGTAAGCTGTGTTGCGTATGTTACAGTTTTTAACAAACTCCACCCAATTCTGCAAGAAATATGGTGGTCTAGGGTACTTGAACCCACTCTACCATCAAAAACATTTAAAAATACTGGGAAAAATATAAAGTAACTTTCTTTTTTTTTTTTTGGCTTCTGCTTGTTTCTTTCTTTTTTTTTTTTTTATTAATAATGATTTTTTATTATATTATGTTAGTCACCATACAGTACATCCCCGGTTTTCGATGTAAGGCTCGATGATTCATTAGTTGTGTATAACACCCAGTGCACCATGCAATACGTGCCCTCCTTACTACCCATCACCGGTCTGTCCCATTCCCCCACCCCCCTCCCCTCTGTAGCCCTCAGTTTGTTTCTCATAGTCCATAGTCTCTCATGTTTCATTCCCCCTTCTGATTACCCCCCCTTTCTTTATCCCTTTCTTCCCCTACTGATCATTCTAGTTCTTATGTTCCATAGATGAGAGAAATCATATGATAGTTGTCTTTCTCTGCTTGACTTATTTCACTAAGCATTATCTCCTCCGTAACTTTCTTAAAAGCACCAAATTGCTAAGAAGAAATTGGAGAATTACCAGGCCAAAGAAAAACCAAGAATTTAAGAAGTTGTGTTCAGTTGTAACTGAACCCCCCCCC
>NW_024425230.1:27562727-27594976 GCF_017311325.1 Ursus maritimus | reverse complement strand
CCCCCCCCCAAGAGGCATTTGCCACACTCGCAAATTTGAGTTATGATTTGCAAGCCTCATGGAGTGGGGAACAAAAGTAAAAGCTTAAGGGCTGCCTAGGGTATGACATCTAATAGGTTTTCTGTTTACAAAGATAAGACCACCATAACCTATTCCTTGATATAATCATGAACCCCATTCTCAGAGACTGAAAAGAAAGTGCATAGTGCAGCATGCACTATGGCATAGTGCAGAAGTTATAACTATAATCCAGCCCTGGAGTAGACTTGCAGCCCAAATTCACATCACCTGTATCATTTCAAATGGTGGATTGAATTTAAAGTAATCCCTGATTGATTAGTGGTATCCCTAGGAACTTGGCAGAAGGAAATGCAAGTCCTCACTTAAAGAAGACTCCTTTATCCTGGGCCTGAGATAATTTCTATCAAATAATTTTACAAGAACAAATAGTCACAGTCCAAAAAATGGGAGCACAAAAGTAAATAAATGATTATGAGTAATAGCAAGCAGAAACTAGAATTGCAAGGCTTTGTAAATACCAGTTACAGATTATAGAACTGTTTCTTTTCTTTTAAGGAAATAAAAGACTTGAAAATATCTACAGTTATGGACAGAGTAGGTAAATCAGAACAGTTCTCCTACTGATGCCAATCAATAAAGTAGACAAAATATAAACTGGATCTGAATTGCTAATAAATGAGTGAAGAATTACTGGGCTGAGATCTGGAAACACGGCATTTGGGGCTGGGTACAATTGGTGATCCAAAAGTAGACGAGAAGCTGAGTAACATTTTTGACATTGTTGCAAAACTGGTGGATTAAAAATGTAGTCTAAGACTATCAATGGTAGGGACTGTAGCAAAACCCCCGTGTTTTTGGTTGAGATCTTAAAGGGCTGCACTAGGTGAGAGGGTAGACTGGAAGTATGCCAGTCATTGCACAGACCACAGCTCAACTTCAGATCATCTGAGTGGCTGGAAAAAAAAAAAATCACAGTTGCTGGGGGAAAAAAATAAAAAAGTAAAGTGATCTTGGATTGCTAATACCTCCAGGTACCTAATAGAAGCAAATGGGAAATTCACTCTGAAGGAAGATTTTATCAATGTAAGTCTCAAATTATTTCAACAAAGTAAGTTTCAAATACAGTGTCTGACAGAGAAAGGTAATTAAGCATATAAAGGGGCAGGATAACATGGATAAAAATCAGTGGAAACAGAAATAGGGGCTATGCTTACTATGTTCAAGGATATAAGTATTAATTATTTTTTAAAAGGTATAGCACATTTGAAAGAACAGAAATTTAAGAACTGAACATTTTGGTAATCAAAATTAAGAAAACTATACATCACATAACAGCAAAATAAACCCACTGAAGAGAAAATTAATATATTCTAAGTCCTAAGAAGGAATCCAGACTAAAACATGGAAAGATTATAAGAAAAATATAGAAAAGAATAGAAGAGGCATACTGAATATAGTGAAGTGTTTAATTTACATATAATTATCCAGAAGGAGAGGAGAGAACAGGGCAGAAACAGTAGCTGAAGTGATTATCATTTAGAACTGTCTAAAACTTATAAATCAATCCAGAAATTCAAGAAGCCCAGTGAAGCCCAAGCAGTGAAAATAAAAAGAAATCTACACCTACAGACATCATCATGAAACTGGAGAAAATCAAATTATAAGCCAATCTCATTCATGAACTTAGATTCAAAATTCCTAAACAAAATTTTCGCAAACAAAATCTTGCAATGTATAAGAAGAATAGGATATCACAACAAAATTGGATTTATTCAAAATATTCAAGTTTGGTTTAACATTGGAAAATCAATCAGAGTTTATCATATTAATAGAAGAAAAGAAAAAAACGTGATCATCTCAAAAGATCCAGCAGAAGCATTTGGTAAGTTCAGCATCAAATCAATTCTTGATTGTAAACAAGGAATAGAATGCAATTTCCTTAATCTCACAGATTGTATCTAAAATAAAAGTATAGCTAATATCATAATAAGTTTAACAAGTCTACTAGGATACAGGAACAGTATATAAAAATCAATTTTATTTATATCATCATCAAAATATTAAGTATCTAGGAGTAAAAAAAATCATGTTCATGGATTGGAACCTTCACTATAGTAGTGTATCTTTTCTCCACAAATTGATTTGTAGATTTAGTATATTTGCAATTAAAATTCTTTATATTGTGCAACTGAAACTTTATTTTCTGGAAATTGAAATGCAGATTCTAAAATTAAAATACAGAATTTCAAAGAACCAATGATGGCCAAGACACTGTTGAAAAACAATAATATGGGAGGATTTGCTCTACCAGGTATCAAAACTTACTATAAAGTTGCAGTAGTTAAAATAACATGTTGTTGGAAACAAAGATGGCAGAAAAGAAGAATGGAGCATAATTAAATCATATACAGTATGGTCAATGCACAGTGTGAGGCAGTTGCTTATGTATATATAGAAAAAAGGGGCACTATAAAGCATTAAGGGAAAGTATGGTCCCTTTTGTAAATGATGCTATAATGATTGAATATCCTTATTTTTTTAATAAAACTTGACCCACCTTACATCATAATCAAAAAATTAAGTTCAGATGGACCTAAATGTGAAAAGTGAAAACAAACTTTTAAGAGATAACAAAGAAGAATATCTTCTTAACTTTGGGAGTTTGCCAGGACAAGAAAAGGACACAAGAGAAATTAGCTATATAGGGAAGTGATAAATTTGAGTTAAAAATCAGACATTTTATTCATCAAAAACAGTAAGAAGACAATAGAATGAAAGATCTTTATATGTATAACTCATGAAGAAGTGGAATCCAGAGTATATAAGGAATTCTTACAAGTTAATAAGAAAGAGATAAGCAGCCAGTAGGAAAATGGTAGTAGGCATTCCAAAAGAAGAAATCTAAATAGTCAATAAGTAAATGCAAAGATAGTCAATCTCTTTAATAATCGGAAAATTCCAAATGAAAAAGTCAGAGTGATGTTATGATTCACTTATCAGAATGGTAAAAATTAAAGACCGAAAATACCAACTATTGGCGAAGATCTAGAGCAATGGAATTCTCATGCACTGTGGTGATGTAAGTTGGTACTACCACTTTAGAAAGCAGTTTTATTATTGACTAAAGTTACAGGCATACACATCATATTTTCCTTCTAGGTCTATACCCTAAGAAAGCAATGCATATATGCACCAGGAGACACATATACAAATGTTCAGTGGCATTTTTATAATTACCAAATGTGGAAAAAGGCCCAAGTATCCATCAGCAGCTAAATATATAAATTATGGTATGTTTGTATAATGGAGTATTATTCAACAATAAAAATGAACTACAGCTATGGGTAACAACATGGATGTATCTCAGAATGTTTAGTGGGCAAAACAAGTCACCAAAAAATATGTTTGTATTTACATACATGTACATACATTCATACACAGTTTCATTTCCAGTTATATAAAGTCTAAGAATAGACAAAATTACCTATATTGTTTTGGAATGCATACATAGAAGGGAAAACTAAAAACAGAAAATATTTCTCATAAAAATCAGGATAATGATTATCCAGAGAGATGGCAATCATGCAATATTCAAATTACAATTATTCTTCAAATTGTACTTACATGTTTTCTCATTTTTCTAACTTTTCTGTATGTTTATTATGTTTCACAATGAAATCACATTTAAAATTCAAGTAAAATAAATTGCTCCAAAGACCCTTTTGTTGCAGAAATGTTTAATTATTTGAAATAAGAGTTTCTAAAACACTCTTACATATGCAAAGACATTTTCCTTGTTGGTGCCATTTTATTAAATTTGGTCCAAGTATGATTTGTATTTTCATTGACTTTTCTCATTACTCTGTGATGATGAACATTACATTTGAATTTGGATAGTAACAGCATCCTAGAAACTTTCTGTGGTTTATCAGTAACATGAGACATTTGTATGCTGTTACTGTAAGTAAACAGTTTAAGCAGATGGATTGGACATGGAGTTTTTCCAGTTGCCTTTCCTGACTTTTTTTTTTTAATCCTGCCAAACTTAAATAGAGATTCAGCTGTGAATCTCTTGAAGCTGAATAAGCAAACCACATAGCTGACAGCAATCATAATTTGACCTGAATTGAGAGATGTCAAATCACAGTTGACTTTTTGATACCTATAGTAAACCCTGCCATGTTTCGGTGTGTTTGAAATTTCTCTTGCAAAATTCCACCAACAGATAACTGTGGAAGGTAGAAAGGTACAAGCTCTTCCTACCCCTGCCCCCCCTTTTTTTTCTGCTTTTTGCCAACTGAGGTTTCTGGCTATTTAACATATGCCTAGACGCAGAGAAGATAAACCAGTCGTTCCCGAGAGCTTTTTGTATCTAATTGTATTCAGAAAATTGTGTTCAGGTCTGGCTAGATACTGCCTGTCTTCCAAATTTCATGGTTTTATTTGGTTTTGCTTCTCTTATTTTCAGCTGGGATTCTTCAGCTAAAGAATTCTATCATAGAAACCTCTGATTTTGATCCCCTCACGTTATTATGTTCTCAATTTATGTATTTCTTTCTTCATGGCAGCTGATAAATAAATGTAGTCCAAAGTAAAATGAAAATGTTTCTTATACGTTCTTCAGCTAGTATGTATTGCAAGATGAGTGTAAGGAAAATTGAATTAATTATTACTTCAAGAATCTGACAGAGGTTTAATCTATACATGGTTTGTATTTTAAAAAAAGAAACAAGAAACATAAAGGAAGGAGTGTTTATGACTTTGCTTTAGATGGTGGTTACATAGATGTATGCAGTTGCCAGAATTCTTCAAACTGAACTCCTAAATATGTGCATTTTGTTATATGTAAACTATATCTCAGTTAAAACAATTAGATAATAATGATTTCAAAATAGCTTATATTATTTTTCAGATGGTGAGGCTTGCCTTTATAAAAACATACTGTTTAGTCATCTCATCTGAAATCACTTATTATGGCTTCTTTGTGAAGAAGATTCTTATTTTCTTAAGATTTATTTATTTATTTATTTATTTATTTATTTATTTATTTATTTATTTGAGAGAGAGAGCAAGCGAGTAAGCAGAGGGAGGCACAGAGGGAAAGGGAGAAAAAATCTCAAGCAGACTCCCCGCTGAGCATGGAGCCAGATGTGGGGCTCTATTCTACAACCCTGAGATCATGACCTGAGCCAAAACCAAGAGTCAGCTGCTCAACCAACTGCGCCACCCAGGGGCGCCTGAAAAGGACTCTCTCCTAAAAGCAAATAAATTTGTTATAAAAACTTGATGAATATTGACAGTGCTAGTTTATAGGGACATTTTCTACACAATTTGTGATATTTTCTATTATGATTATACAAATTAACACTTGCACAGAATAATGAATAATTATAACAGCAAAAATCCAGGTGATTAGTTGAGAAATAGAACATTGCTAGCATCCCAGAATCCTCTGGCCACCCATATTATTATTTTGCTATTCATACCTTTCTCTTAATATTTCATTAAACTATTAGTTGGACTTTCTTTTACTTTTCTTTTTTTTAATGTTTTTTTTATTATATTATGTTAGTCACCATACAGTACATCCCTGGTCTCTGATGTAAAGTTCGATGATTCATAAGTTGCGTATAACACCTACTGCACCATTGCAATACGTGCCCTCCTTACTACCCATCACCAGTCTATCCCATTCCCCCAACCTACTCCCCTACGAAGCCCTCAGTTTGTTTCTCAGAGTCCATAGTCTCTCATGCTTCATTCCCCCCTCTGATTACCCCCCCTTTCTTTATCCCTTTCTTCTCCTACCGATCTTCCTAGTTCTTATGTTCCATAGATGAGAGAAATCATATGATGATTGTCTTTCTCTGCTTGACTTATTTCACTTAGCATTATCTCCTCCAGTGCCGTTCCTGTTGCAGCAAATGTTGAGAACTCGTTCTTTCTGATAGCTGAGTAATATTCCATTGTATATATGGACCACAACTTCTTAATCCGTCATCTGTTGAAGGGCATCTCGGTTCCTTCCACGATTTAGTATGTGGACAAAGCTGCTAAGAACATTGGGGTGCATATGGCCCTTCTCTGCACTACGTCTGTGTCTTTGGGTAAATGCCCAGTAGTGCAATGGCTGAGTCATAGGGTAGCTCAATTTTTAACTTTTTAAGGGACTTCCACACTGTTTTCCAGAGTGGCTGTACCAACTTGCATTCTCACCAACAATGTAGGAGGGATCCCCTTTCTCCACATCTTCTCCAGCAATTCTTGTTTCTTGCCTTGTCAATTTTTGCCATTCTAGCTGGCGTAAGGTGGTATCTCAGTGTGGTTTTGATTTGAATTTCCCTGATAGCTAATGATTTTGAACATTTTTTCATGTGTCTGTTAGCCATTTGTATGTCTTCATTGGAAAAGTGTCTGTTCATATCTTCTGCCCATTTTATGATTTATTTGTTTCTCGCGTATTGAGTTTGAGAAGTTCTTTGTAGATCTTGGATACCAGTCTTTTATCTGTAGTGTCATTTGCAAATATATTCTCCCATTCCGTGGGCTGCCTCTTAGTTTTTTTGACTGTTTCCTTGGCTGTGCAGAAGCTTTTTATCTTGATGAAGTCCCACAACTTCATTTTATCTTTTGTTTCTCTTGCCTTTGGAGATGTGTCATGAAAAAGGTTGCTTTGGCCGATGTCGTAGAGGTTGCTGCCTATGTTCTCCTCTAGGATTTTGATGGATTCCTGTCTCACATTGAGGTCTTTCACCATTTGGAGTTTATCTTTGTGTATGGTGTGAGAGAGTGGTCAAGTTTCATTCTTTTGCATGTAGCTGTCCAATTTTCCTAGCACCATTTATTGAAGAGACTGTCTTTTTCCTGCTTTTTCAAAGATTAGTTGCCCAAAGAGCCGAGGGTCCATTTCTGGGTTCTCTGTTCTTTTCCATTGGTCTATGTGTCTGTTTTTGTGCCAATACCATGCTGTCTTTGTGATCACAGCTTTGTAGTACAGCACGAAATCCAGCAATGTGATGCCCCCAGCTTTGTTTTTCCTTTTCAACAGTTCCTTGGCGATTCGGGGCTTTTTCTGGTTCCATACAAAGTTAAGGAGTATTTGTTCCAGTTCTTTGAAAAAATGTCATCTGTATGTTGATCAGGATAGCTTGAAAGTGTAGAATGCTCTGGGTAGCATGGACATTTTAACTATGTTAATTCTTCCGATCCATGAGCATGGAATATTTTTCCATCTTTTTGTGTCTTCCTCAATGTCTTTCAAGAGTGATTTATAGTTTCTAGAATATAGGTCCTTTACGTCTCTGGTTAAGTTAATTCCAAGGTAACGTATGGTTTTTGGTGCTATTGTAAATGGGATGGATTCCCTAATTTCTCTTTCTTCAGTCTCATTATTCGTGTATAGAAATGCAGCTGATTTCTGAATGTTGATTTTGTATCCCGCCACATTACTGAATTGCTCTATGACTTCTAATAGTTTGGGCGTGGATTCTTTTGGGTTTTCCATATAGAGTATCATGTCATCTGCGAAGAGAGACATTTTAACTTCTTTGCTTTTCTTTATATAGTTTTATCGCCTAAGAGTATGTCTGTAAATAATATATGTTAGTTTAAACATGTCTGGTTTTGAACTTTATGGAATGGAATGCTACTCTCTGTAATTTGGTGTCTTGCCTCTATCAAGATTATGTATTTAGGAATTTATGTTGTAGAGGTTTTTTTTCATTGCTCTATACTGTTTGTTTCATCACTTACTACAATGATAACTTCTCCGTTCTGCCGTTGATGGGCACTTGAGTTGTCTTTATGAAAAAGTAGCTTCTAAACATGTATCCTGATACTCATGTGTAAGAATTTCTCTAGGGAGTGGAATTCCTGGGTCATGAGGTATGTATATCTTTAAATTTTCTTGATAATACTAACTTGTTTTCCATTTCACATTACTACCAGGAGAGTATAAAAGTCCTGTTGCTCCTTTCTTTTCTAATCACTAGGCATTACCAGACTTTTTAATGTTTGCTAATCTTGTGGGTATTAAAGTGGTATAGTTTTAATGTGAATCTGTGATGGATTTAGGCACCTATTCATATTTGTTGGCCATTTGAACTTCTTCTCTTGGGACTTGCATGTTCAAATCATTTGCCCAATTTTCTACTGATTTGTAGGAATTCTTTGTATGCTCTGGACACCAGCTCTAGTTTGTTCAAATGTATTAAAGGTATCTACTATTATTCAGCTGTCTTTTTACTCTCTTTTGGCTCCTTTGATGAACAGAAGTTCTTAATTTTAATATGGACAAATTTATCAATATTTTATGATTAATAGTTTTTGCTCTTCTTCATAAACTCTTTTCCTACCATGGAGTCAAGAATATCTTTATATTCATCTTGAAGTTTTATAGTTTTGTCTTTACTTTTAGTTATCCCCATGAAATTAATTTTTCTGTTTATTGTGAGGCAAAGATTTAATTTCATTTCTTTTTCCCAGCTGGATGCTTAATTTCTTGAGCACCATTTATTGAGAAGACCACTTTTCCCTTCTGTTCTTTGGCATCTCCTCTGTCATAAATCAAAGGTTTATAAATACAGTTGTTTTTCCTAGTTTTTCTGTTCTTGTACTTTATTCTCACTCCAGTTGTCTCTGATATGCTCTTAAAACCATCCATTAATTTCTTAATTTTAATTACAATATTTTATTTTCTCTGTTTAGAAAGCCTACTTTTCAAATCTTCTCTGTCTTTTTTTTATAATTTCTTGTTCTTTGTAGGTGTTTTCAAACTTACCCTTTATTTATACACAGAAAATTATGTCAGTAGTCTATCTCTGATAATCCCAGTATTTCATGTCTTTGAGTGTATGTTTACATTGTCTATGTTTTTTCATGTTCTTTCTTATGATGTCTTGTTTCCTTTTTAACCCCTTAATTTTTCATTATGTGCTACTCGTAATTGTTGAGAACTTTTGCATCTGTATTCAGGGGATACTAGTCTGCAGTTTCGTAGTGATTTTTTTGTCTAGCTTAGGTATCTGGATGGTAGTGCCCTAATGGGATGAATTAGGTAATATTCCCTCTACTTCTATTTTTTGGAAGAGTTTGAAAAGGATTGGTGTTAATTCTTTAAATGTTTGCTAGAATTCTCCAGTGAAGCCATTTGGTCCTGGATTTTTCTTTGTTGAGCGGTCTAGGATTACTAATTCAAACTCTTCACTTGTTACAGATCTATTCTGATTTTCTATGTCTTTTTAAGTCAGTGTTAGTAGTTTACATGTTTCTAGAAATTTGTCTATTTCATCTAGGTTATCTAACTTATTGGCATATATCCTAGTATATGTTGACCATAGAAAAATCTTAATAATCCTTTTTATTATTTTAAGGACATTGTAACATCCTCACTGTATTTCTGATCTTAGTCATTTCAGTCTTCCTTTTTTTTCCTCAGTCTACACCTACAGGTTTGTTAATTTTGTTGATATTTTCAAAAACCAACTCTTGGCTTCATTGATTTTTCTCAATTTTTCTATTTTTATTTTATTTATCTCTACTATAATTTTCTTTATTTCCTTTAGTTTTGGGTTGGCAAAAGGGTATGGTTTGGCTGTGGTTTGCTCTTCTTTTCCTAGTTCCTTAAAATATAAAATTAAGTCATTGATTTGAGGTCTTTGGATTTTGTGTTGTTTTTTTTTTTAAGGAAAATAAATTTCCCTATGAGCACTGCTTTCACTGAATCCTGTAAGTTTTGTATATTGTGTTTTCATCTTCATTTATTTCAAAGAATTTTCTAATTTCTCTTGTGATTTCTTTTTTTTTTTTGGCAGTTATTATTTCTTTAATTCTAGTTCCAGTGTAATTAACATAGTGTTATATTAGTTTCAGGTGTACAATATAATGTGTACTCTTAATCTCCTTCATCTGTTTCACCCATTTTGCACTCACCTGTCTTCTTTTAACCATCAGTTTTTTTCACTAACTTCAGAGTCTGTTTTTTGGTTTGTCTCTACTTTTCTTTGTTCACTTGTTTCTCAAATTCTACATATGAGAGAAACCATATGGTATTTTCTTTCCTTTACTTATTTCACTTAGCATTATACCTTCTACATCCATTCATGTTGTTGCAAATTGCAAGATTTTATTCTTTTTTATGGCTGAGTGATATTCCATTTTATGTATTTAACCACATCTTCTTTATCCATTCATCTGTTGATGGACACGTGGAGTGTTTCCATAATTTGGATATTGTAAATAATGCTGTAATAAACACAGGGGTGCATAGATCTTTTGAATGGTCTTTTCATATTCTTTGGGTAAGTATCCAGTAGTGCAATTAGTAGATCATATAGTAATTCTGTTTTTAATTTCTTGAAGAAACTCCATATAGTTTTCCACAGTAGCTGCATCAGTTTGCTCTCCAACCAACAGTGCATGTGAGTTTTTTCCTCCATCTCCTCACCAGCACTTGTTTCTTTGTCTTTTTCATTTTAGCCATTCTTTTTTTTTAATTTTTATTATGTTATGTTAGTCACCATACAGTACATCATTAGTTTTTGATGTAGTGTTCCACGATTCATTGTTTGCATATAACACCCAGTGCTCCATGCAATACGTGCCCTCTTTAGCCCATCCCCCTACCCCCTCCCCTCTGAAACCCTCACTTTGTTGCCCAGAGTCCATTCTGACAGGTCTGAGGTGCCCTTGTGATTTCTTATTTCACCCATTGGTTGTACAAGAATGTACAGTGTAATTTCCACATGTATGCGAATTTTCTAGATTTCCTTCTGTTACTGATTTCTGATTTCAGTCCCTTGTGGTCAGAGAAGATAAATTGTATAATTTCAGTCTTTTAAAATTATTTACATTTGTTTTGGGGTTATTGTATTTGAACAATTTTTAAGGATAATTTCAGACCTAATATAATGGTGTCTTCCTCTGGAAATATTTTCATTTACTTTTGTTAGGTGATAAGAGTGCCAGTGTTTCTGGAACCATCTTAATCCAAGTTCAAATTCTAAGGTTCCCAAGACCACATGGGTGTCCTGAACATAGGCCACAAGTTGGTTGATTGGCCAAAATCAATTTCATGTTATCATAAGGATGAAATTTTTGAGTGTCTTGCTTGGAATGGTTTACCTTGTATGATTCTGTAAATATTTCTCATAGATTAGCAAAAGCAGCTTTAAGGGCTATGCTTTTGTCTCTTGGTTTTCACCTCCTCTGGATTTTGACTTGCAGTTCTCTCTCTGGTAATTTTAATTCATTTAAGGATATTTTTAAATGTTACCTTTTTTGGTTTCACCAAGAGGGCTTATCTTTATTGCCTTACTTGCCATTTTTGAATGAAGTAGTCCTTCTAGTGTCATTTTAAACCACATCATCAAAATGAAATATATAAGAGGATGGAAAGTTACTAAAATAATGTCTGTAATGGGTCACCTAAGTATTTCAGTCGGTTAAGTGTCGGACTCTTGATTTTGGCTCATGTCATGGTCTCAGGTGAGATTGAGTCCTACGTCACGCTCCCTGCTCGGTGAAGAGTCTGCTTCTCTCCTTCTTCCCCTCCCACCATTCACATACATGCACACACACACTCTAAAAATAAATTAAATCTTTAAATAAAAAAAATAATGTCTGTAAAATCCGGATTTGGAGAAATGGCTGTTCCCATTATCTAGTTGTGTGTGAATCAACCTGTTTCATATCAAGCCATGTTGCAAATCTTGGAAAACAGGTGTATGTTGTTTTCTACTTAGAAAAGTATCACATATGGAGGATTTCCTTTTTAAAAAGATTGAGGTTTGTGTTTGCTGACTGAGCATAGTGCAGGTCCTCATTCAGAAAATTATTATTTGGTTCTTGACTAGAACTGCAGAAAATTAGACCAAAACTGACTTTATAACTAAATCCCAGCTGCACACTTTTTTTGGGGGGGGGGGTATTTGTTTTTACCTCTTAGAAGTAGGGAGATAATGGTATGCCTTGTGAGAGCTAAGCATGATGACCAAACTCACTATTCATCTGGTTAGGTGAATGCGTATCTACTGTGATTGAACACTTTCCCTTAGAATATTGCTAAAGGAAGATACTCAAAGCCATTTGACACTCCCTAGAGTGTCAATTTTATTCAGACATTAGAGACAAAAAATGATTAAAAATTTTTATACTCTTAAGTTTTTATCCATACCTATGCAAAAGACTATTTTAATATTATCTTTTGAAGAAAGGCAATTTATAAAATACTTTGTGGTAAAGTAGTTGATAAAGAAGTTTTCAACAAGACTTGTCAATTACATTAAGCAAGAAGTGTTGTGAACATGATATTTGAGAGCTAGAAGTAGGACCATGATTATGTAATCTTAATGTATTTGCTAAAATGACAATGCTAATGATAAAATTAAAAATAGATTGTTAGAGGTTTTCACTAATAAAGTTACTTGTTGAGTATATATCTGTTATAATTGAAAATAAATAAATACATAATAGTGTTTAAGAGTACCTGTTCACACAAAAATAGACACCTAGGTCAATGGAACAGAATAGAAAACCCAGAAATAAACACACAGTTATATAGTCAGTTAATCTTCAACAAAGCAGGAAAGAATATCTAATGGAAAAAAGAGTCTCTTCAACAAATGTTGTTGGGAAGCCTAGAGAGCAACGTGCAAAAGAATAAACCTGGACCACTTTCTTATACCATACATAAGAAGAAATTGAAAAAGGATTAAAAACCTAAATGTGAGACCTGAAACCATGAAAATTTTAGAAGAGAGCACAGGCAGTAAGCTCTTTGACATTGACTGTAGCACCTTTTTTCTAGACATGTCTCCTGAGGCAAGGGGGGAAAAGCAAAAATAAACTATTCAGACCATATTTAAAAGCTTCTACACAATGACGGAAACAAACCTAAAAGGGAAACTACAAGATGGAAAAAGATATTTTTGCAAATGATATATTCAGTAAATGGTTAATATCTAAAATATATAAATCAAAACCACAATGAGATACTACCTTACACCAGTCAAAATGGCCAAAATTAACAAGAAAGGGAACAACAGATGTTGGCGAGGATGTGGAGAAAGGAGAACCCATTCTCTTTGGTGGGAATGCAAGCTGGTACAGCCACTCTGGAAAACAGTATGGAGGTTCCTCAAGACATCAAAAATAGAGCTACCCTATGACCTAGCAATTGCACTACTAGATATTTACCCCAAAGATATGGATGTAGTGAAAAGAAGCGGCACCTGCACCCCAATATTCATAGCACCAGTGTCCACAATAGCCAAACTGTGGAAGGAGCCAAGATGCCCTTCAACAGATGAATGGCTAAGAAGATGTGGTTCATATATACAATGGAATATTATTGAGCCATCAGAAGGGGTGAATACCCACCATTTTCATCAACATGGATGGAACTGGAGGGGATTATGCTAAGTGAAGTAAGTCAAGCAGAGAAAGACAATTATCATATGGTTTCACTCATATGTGGAATATAAGGAATAGCATGGAGGACCATAGAGGAAAGGAGGAAAAACTGAAGGGGGGGAGACATGAGAGAAAGATAAACCATATGAGACTCTTGACTCCAAGAAACAAACTTAGGGTTCCAGAAAAGGAGGTGGGTGGGGGGACGGGGTAATTGGGTGATGGGAATTAAAGAAGGCATGTGATATGATGAGCACTGGGTGTTTATTCAATTGATGAATCATTGAAGATTATGTCAGAAACTAATGATGTACTATACCTTGGCTAATTGAATTTAAATTTAAAAAAGAAAGAAAATAGCTGATACAACTTAGTCCCCAAACCAAATAACCCAGTTTAAAAATGGGCAGAAGACATGGACAGACAGCTAAAGAAGACATCCAGATGGCCGTCAGACACATGAAAAGATGTTCATCATCACTCATCGTCAGGGAAATGCAAATCAAATACACAATGATATATTGCCTCACACCTCTCAGAATGGCTAACATCAACAGTGCAAGAAACAACAGGTGTTGTTGGGGTTGTGTAGAAAAACACTCTTGTATTGTTGGTAGGAATGCAGTCACTGTGGAAAACAGTATGGAGGTTCCTCAGAAAGTTAAAAATAATAACTACCCTAGAATCCAGGAATCACACTACTGGAACATTTACCCAAAGAATACAAGAACACTAATTCAGAGGGATACATGCACCCCTTTTTATAGCAGTATTATTTACAATAGGCAAGATATTGGTGCAGCCCAAATGTCCATCGATTGATGGATAAGAAGATGAAGAAGTTGTGATAGAGATAGATGATAGATAGATAGATAGATAGATAGATAGATAGATAGATAGAATATTATTCAGCCATAAAAAGAATGCGTTCTTAACCATTTGTGACAACATGGGTGAAGCTAGAAAGTATAATGCTAAGCAAAATAAGTTAAAGACAAATATATGATTTCACTCATGTGGAATTTAAGAACTGAAACAAGTGAATAAAGGAGGGAAAAAGACAAACCAAGAAACACTCTTAGTTACAGAGAAGAAACTGATGGTTACCAGAGGGGCAGGGTGTGGGGAGTTTGGTTAAATAAGTGATGGAGACTAAGGAGTGCACTTGTGATGAGCACTGGGCAATGTCACTGAATCACTAAATTGTACACCTGAAACTAATATGACCCTGTATATTAACTAGCTAGAATTAAAATAAATACTTAAAAAGAGAACATGTTCAACCCAGCATGTGCCATGAGTGATTTCACCTCTCAGTAGGAGTTGTGATTATTGAAGTTTCTGCTCATAGCACCCTGACAGTATTCCATCATGCTACCTCTCTGGCAATATTATGTTCTTGGGCTCACCTTAGTGATTGATTGCCTGATGCAGTGAGTAAACACTTACTGTTTTTAACCACATTTATATAAATCTAGGTTCTCGGAAATTGTGACAGTAAAAAATGAGAAATTGCCAATGTAAGGACCTTGATGCTAGCTGTCTTCAATTCAGCTCAGTTCTTTTCATTAGTAGAGTCCATGTCACATACTTTATATACTAAGTAAGACAGATAGAAAACTCTTTTCCTTCCCCATAGCATATAATATAAAACATTATTTCTGCTTAACATAAAAATAGAAGATACCATGAAAAAAGATGAAAAAATTTATTTTTCAAATAAAATACTCATGAAACCTTAACTTATTTCTTGCTGTTACTAGGTGTATACCGCCCCCCAGCCACATACCTGGAAATTCAGTTTTTCTGGCATTAGAGATTCTTAAATGGACTCTTGGAATAACTGCCTTAGAATAAATTAAATCATCCAGTTTGTTGTCCAGTCTGTTCCCAGGAACTATGAAGAAACAGGACTGTTGAAAGTTGTATGTGCTATGGGTCAAAATTGGACCATCAGCGGGAAGGTATTTCAGGAAGCATGGGTAGTTATCAAAACCCTGTCAACAAACACTGTATTTAACACTGAAACATTGATATACTGTCCTGGAGGATCTGGCCAACTCAATATAGTAGGAAAAGGCACTGCTGATAACTGGCTGATATCTACACCCATATGGATTATTGAATGCCAGTGCTCCATCTTCACTGGTTGATAACTGTGTGTTATGTTTCTAACATACCTAGACCTTATACCTGAATGAAAGATAAGCAGGNATGAAGGTAAGCCCTGGATGAGGGCCCAGATGAAGGGATAACAAAAATTGGTCTCCTAGGGCAAAAAGGACAGTCAGTCCTGTAGGCAGACCCTATTGGGATTAAGTGAGCCAGTTTTTTGAAACTGAACACTGCTGTGTCAAGGCATATCACAGATTTGTCTCCCGAGGCCACCCAGGAGATGGAAGGCGTAGTGATAGTGAAAGTGGAGGAGGAAGGTGAAGATGAGGAAGACTATTTCCAAAAGGAAAGAAATAGCATAGAATTATCCCCACCGTTTTTTAGTCCACAACCATGAATGAGAGAGCCTTGTTATCATCATATTTGGTTGCATAAAAAGTAGCAAAAGAAAAAATGGCTCACACAGCTGCTGAAAAAATTACTCCTCCAGCATATGTGCATATGGTAGGACAATTTTTTATGATAAATCAGCTAATAAATTAAGAACTATACCTTTTAGTGACAATACGTCGAATCTGTACAATTGCAGAATATTTAGAGGTGATGCTTATTGCACAGCTGCAGTCTGGGATAGATTTTGCAATCCAACTTGATGAGAGCACTGATATTGCAGGTTGTCCAACACTCTTGTTTTATGTCAGGTATGTGTGGCAAGATGATTTTATAGAGGATCTGTTGTGTTGTTTAAGTTGAAATTCAAACATAATTGTACTAGATGTATTTACTTTTTTTAATGTTTTTTTTATTATATTAAGTTAGTCACCATACAGTACATCCCTGGTTTCTGATGTAAAGTTCGATGATTCATTAGTTACGTATAATACCCACTGCACCATGCAATACGTGCCCTCCTTACTACCCATCACCAGTCTATCCCATTCCCCCACCTCCCTGCCCTCTGAAGCACTCAGTTTGTTATATATATACCACAACTTCTTAATCCAGTCATCTGTTGAATGGCATCTCAGTTCCTTCCACGATTTGGCTATGTGGACAAAGCTGCTATGAACATTGGGGTGCATATGGCCCTTCTCTTCACTACGTCTGTATCTTTGGGGAAATTCCCCAGTAGTGCAAAGGCTGGGTCATAAGGTAGCTCAATTTTTAACTTTTTAAGGGACCTCCACACTGTTTTCCAGAGTGGCTGTACCAACTTGCATTCCCACCAACAATGTAGGAGGGATCCCCTTTCTCCACATCCTCTCCAGCAATTGTTGTTTCTTGCCTTGTCAATTTTTGTAGTATAGTTTGAAATCAGGCAATGTGATGACCCCAGCTTTGTTTTTCTTGTTCAATATTTCCTTGGTGATTCAGGGTCTTTTCTGGTTCCACACAAATTATAGGATTGTTTGTTCCAGCACTTTGAAAAATGTCATTGTTATTTTGATCAGAATGGCATTGAAAGTGTGGATTGCTCTGGGTAGCATAGACATTTTAACTATGTTTATTCTTCCAATCCATGAGCATGAAATATTTTTCCACCTTTTTGTGTCTTCTTCAGTGTCTTTCAAGAGTGATTTGTAGTTTCTAGAGTACATGGATGTATCTCAGAATGTTTAGTGGGCAAAAACAAGTCACCCAAAAAATATGTTTGTATTTACATACATGTGTACATACATTCATACACAGTTTCATTTCCAGTTATATAAAGTCTAAGAATAGACAAAATTACCTATATTGTTTTGGAATGCATACATAGAAGGAAAAACTAAAAACAGAAAATATTTCTCCATAAAAATCAAGGATAATGATTATCCAGAGATATGGCAATCATGCAATATTCAAATTACAATTATTCTTCAAATTGTACTTACATGTTTTTCTCATTTTCTAACTTTTCTGTATGTTTATTATGTTTCACAATGAAATCACATTTAAAATTCAAGTAAAATAAATTGCTCCAAAAGACCCTTTTGTTGCAGAAATGTTTAATTATTTGAAATAAGAGTTTTTTTTTTTTTTTCTAAACACTCTCTCTTACATATGCAAAAGACATTTTCCTTGTTACAGGTGCCATTTTATTAAATTTGGGTCAAGTATGATTTGTATTTTTTCATTATTTTTACTATTCTCTGTGATGATGAACATTACATTTGAATTTGGATAGTAACAGCATCCACAAAGAAACTTTCTGTGGTTTATCAGTAACATGAGACCCATTTGTATGCTGTTACTGTAAGTAAACAGTTTAAGCAGATGGATTGGACATGGAGTTTTCAGTTGCCTTTCCTGACTTTTTTTTTTTAATCCTGCCAAACTTAAATAGAGATTCAGCTGTGAATCTCTTGAAGCTGAATAAGCAAACCACATAGCTGACAGCAATCATAATTTGACCTGAATTGAGAGATGTCAAATCACAGTTGACTTTTTGATACCTATAGTAAACCCTGCCATGTTTCGGTGTGTTTGAAATTTCTCTTGCAAAATTCCACCAACAGATAACTGTGGAAGGTAGAAAAGGTACAAGCTCTTCCCTACCCCTGCCCCCCCTTTTTTTTCTGCTTTTTGCCACAACTGGGGTTTCTGGCTATTTAACATATGCCTAGACGCAGAAGATAAACCAGTCGTTCGAGAGCTTTTTGTATCTAATTGTATTCCAGAAAATTGTGTTCAGGTCTGGCTAGATACTGCCTGTCTTCCAAAATTTCATGGTTTTATTTGGTTTTGCTTCTCTTATTTTCAGCTGAGAGTTATTCAGCTAAAGAATTCTATCATAGAAACCTCTGATTTTGATCCCCTCACGTTATTATGTTCTCAATTTATGTATTTCTTTCTTCATGGCAGCTGATAAATAAATGTAGTCCAAAGTAAAATGAAAATGTTTCTTATACGTTCTTCAGCTAGTATGTATTTAAGATGAGTGCTTAAGGAAAATTGAATTAATTATTACTTCAAGAATCTGACAGAGGTTTAATCTATACATGGTTTGTATTTTAAAAAAAACAAGAAACATAAAGGAAGGAGTGTTTGTGACTTTGCTTTAGATGGTGGTTACATAGATGTATGCAGTTGCCAGAATTCTTCAAACTGAACTCCTAAATATGTGCATTTTGTTATATGTAAACTATATCTCAGTTAAAACAGTAGATAATAATGATTTCAAAATAGCTTATATTATTTTCAGATGGTGAGGCTTGCCTTTATAAAAACATACTGTTTAGTCATCTCATCAAATCACTTGTGTGGCTTCTTTGTGAAGATTCTTATTTTCTTAAGATTTATTTATTTATTTATTTATTTATTTATTTATTTATTTATTTATTTGAGAGAGAGCAAGCGGTAAGCAGAGGGAGGCACAGAGGGAAGGGAGAAAAATCTCAAGCAGACTCCCCGCTGAGCATGGAGCAGATGTGGGAGCTCTATTCTACAACCCTGAGATCATGACCTGAGCCAAAACCAAGAGTCAGCTGCTCAACCAGCTGCCACAGGGGCGCCTGAAAGAAAAAGGACTCTCCTAAAAGCAAAATAAATTTGTTATAAAAACGATGAATATTGACAGTGCTAGTTTATATAGGGACATTTCTACACAATTTGTGATATTTTCTATTATGATTATACAAAATTAACACTTGCACAGAATAATGAATAATTATGCTGCTTAAAAATCACTTGGGTGATTAGTTGAGAAATAGAACATTGCTAGCATCCCAGAATCCTCTGGCCACCCATATTATTATTTTGCTATTCATACCTTTCTCTTAATATTTCATTAAACTATTAGTTGGACTTTCTTTTACTTTTCTTTTTTTAATGTTTTTATTATATTATGTTAGTCACCATGACAGTACATCCCTGGTTCTCTGATGTAAGTTCGATGATTCATTAAGTTGAACGTATAACACCAGCTGCACCATGCAATACGGCCCTCCTTAGCTACCCATCAACGAGTCATCCCATTCCCCCCTCTCCCCTACGAAGCCCTCAGTTTGTTTCTAGGTCCATAGTCTCTCATGTCTTCATTCCCCTCTCTGATTACCCCTTTCTTTATCACCTTCTTCTCCTACCGATCATTCCTAGTTCTTATGTTCCATAGATGAGAGAATCATAGATGAGGTGTCTTTCTCTGCTTATGACTTATTTCACTTAGCAATTACTCCAGTGCTCGTCTCACGTTGGCAGCAAATGTGAGAACTCGTTCTTTCTGATAGCTGAGTAATATTCCATTGTATATATGGACCACAACTTCATCCGTCATCGTTGAAGGGCATCTCGGTTCCTTCCACGATTTAGTATTGTGGACATAAGTCTGCTAAGAACATTGGGGTGCATATGGCCCCTTCTCTGCACTACGCTGTGTCTTGGGTAAATGCCCAGTAGTCAATGGCTGATCATAGGGTAGCTCAATTTTTAACTTTTAAGGGACCTTCCACACTGTTTTCCAGAGTGGCTGTACCAACTGATTCTCACCAACATGTAGGAGGGATCCATTTCTCCACATCCTCTCCAAGCAATTGTTGTTTCTCTTGCCTTTGTCTATTTTGCCATTCTAACTGGCAGTAAGGTGGTATCTAGTGTGGTTTTGATTTGAATTTCCCTGATGGCTAATGATTTTGAAGCATTTTTTCATGTGTGCTTTAGCCATTTGTATGTCTTCATTGGAAAAGTGTCTGTTCATATCTTCTGCCCATTTTTTTGATTTGTTTATTTGTTTTCTCGTGTATTGAGTTTGAGAAGTTCTTTGTAGATCTTGGATACCAGTCTTTATCTGTAGGCATCATTTGCAAATATATTCTCTCCCATTCTGTGGGCTGCCTCTTAGTTTTTTTGACGTTTCCTTGGCTGTGCAGAAACTTTTATCTTGATGAAGTCCCACAACTTCATATCTTTGTTTCTCTTGCCTTTGGAGATGTGTCAAGAAAAAGGTTGCTTTCGATAATGTCAGAGGTTGCTGCCCTATGTTCTCTCAGATTTGATGGATTCTGTCTCATCTGAGGTCTTTCATCCATTTGAAGAGTTTATTCTTTGTGTATGGTGTGAGATGAGTGGTCAAGTTTCATTCTTTTGCATGTAGCTGTCCAATTTTCCCCAGCACCATTTATTGAAGAGACTGTCTTTTCCTGTTCCTGCTTTTTCAAATTAGTTGCCCAAAGGCAGGATCCATTTCTGGTTCCTCTGTTCTTTTCCATTGGTCCTATGTGTCTGTTTTGTGCCAATACCATGCTGTCTTTGTGATCACAGCTTTGTAGTACCTTACGAAATCCAACAATGTGATGCCCCCAGCTTTGTTTTTCCTTTTCAACAGTTCCTTGGCGGTCGGGGCTTTTTTCTGGTTCCATACAAAGTTAAGAATTATTTGTTCCAGTTCTTTGAAAAAATGTCCATCTGTATGTTGATCAGGATAGCTTGAAAGTGTAGAATGCTCTGGGTAGCATGGACATTTTTAACTATGTTAATTCTTCAAGAATCCATGAGCATGGAATATTTTCCATCTTTTTGTGTCTTCTCAATGTCTTTCAAGAGTACAGATTCATAGTTTCTAGAATATGGGTCCTTTACGTCTCTGGTTAAGTTAATTCCAAGGTAACGTATGGTTTTTGGTGCTATTGCTAAATGGGGATGGATTCCTAATTTCTCTTTCTTCAGTCTCATTATTCGTGTATAGAAATGCAGCTGATTTCTCTAGAATGTTGATTTTGTATCCCGCCACATTACTGAATTGCTCTATGACTTCTAATAGTTTGGGCGTGGATTCTTTTGGGTTTTCCATATAGAGTATCATGTCATCTGCGAAGAGAGAGACATTTTAACTTCTTTGCTTTTCTTTATATAGTTTTATCGCCTAAGAGTATGTCTGTAAATAATATATGTTAGTTTAAACATGTCTGGTTTGAACTTTATGGAATGGAATGCTACTTCTCTGTAATTTGGTGTCTTGCCTCTATCAAGATTATGTATTTAGGAATTTATGTTGTAGAGGTTTTTTCATTGCTCTATACTGTTTGTTTCATCACTTACTACAATGATAACTTCTCCGTTCTGCGTTGATGGGCACTTGAGTTGTCTTTTATGAAAAAAAGTAGCTTCTAAACATGTATCCTGATACTCATGTGTAAGAATTTCTCTAGAGTGGAATTCCTGGGTCATGAGGTATGTATATCTTTAAATTTTCTTGATAATGTGCAACTTGTTTTCCATTTCATTACTACCAGGAGAGTATAAAAGTCCTGTTGCTCCTTTCTTTTCTAATCACTAGGCGTACCAGACTTTTTTTGTGTTTGCTAATCTTGTGGGTATTAAAAAGTGGCATTTATAGATTTTAATGTGAATCTGTGATGGATTTAGGCACCTATTCATATTTGTTGGCCATTTGAACTGCTTCTCTTGGGACTTGCATAATTTCAAATCATTTGCCCAATTTTCTACTGATTTGTAGGAATTCTTTGTATGCTCTGGACACCAGCTCTAGTTTGTTCAATGTATTAAAGGTATCTACTATTATTCAGCTGTCTTTTACTACTCTTTTGGCTCCTTTTGATGAACAGAAGTTCTTAATTTTTAATATGGATACAATTTATCAATATTTTATGATTAATAGTTTTTGCTCTTCTTCATAAACTCTTTTCCTACAAATGGGTCAAGAATATCTTTATATTCATCTTGAAGTTTTATAGTTTTGTCTTTTACTTTTAGTTATCCCCATGAAATTAATTTTCTGTTTATTGTGAGGCAAAGATTTAATTTCATTTCTTTCCCAGCTGGATGCTTAATTTCTTAGGCACCATTTATTGAGAAGACCACTTTTCCCTTCTGTTCTTTGGCATCTCCTCTGTCATAAATCAAAAGGTTTATAAATACAGTTGTTTTCCTAGTTTTTCTGTTCTTTGGCATACTTTATTCTCACTCCAGTTGTCTCTGATATGCTCTTAAAACCATCCATTAATTTCTTAATTTTAATTACAATATTTTATTTCTCTGTTTAGAAAGCCTACTTTTCAAATCTTCTCTGTCTTTTTTTATAATTTCTTGTTCTTTGTATAGGTGTTTTCAAAGAACTTACACCCTTCCATTACAGAAAATTATGTCAGTAGTCTATCTCTGATAATCCCAGTATTTCATGTCTTTAGTGTATGTTTACATTGTCTATGTTTTTTCATGTTCTTTCTTATGATGTCTTGTTTCCTTTTAACCCCTTAATTTTCATTATGTGCTACTCGTAATTGTTGAGAACTTTTGCATCTGTATTCAGGGGATACCTAGTCTGCAGTTTGTAGTGATTTTTGTCTAGCTTAGGTATCTGGATGGTAGTGCCCTAATGGGATGAATTAAGTATCTTCACTCTACTTCTATTTTTTGGAAAGAGTTTGAAAAAGGATTGGTGTTAATTCTTTAAATGTTTGCTAGAATTCTCCAGTGAAAGCCATTTTGGTCCTGGATTTTCTTGTTAGCGGTCACAAAGTTACTAAGTTCAACTCTTCACTTGTTACAGATCTATTCTGATTTTCTATGTCTTTTTAAGTCAGTGTTAGTAGTTTACATGTTTCTAGAAATTTGTCTATTTCATCTAGGTTATCTAACTTATTGGCATATATCCTAGTATATGTTGACCATAGAAAAATCTTAATAATCCCCTTTTTTTATTACCCCAAGGACATTGTAACATCCTCACTGTATTTCTGATCTTAGTCATTTCAGTCTTCCTTTTTTTTCCTCAGTCTACACTACAGGTTTGTTAATTTTGTTGATATTTTCAAAAACCAACTCTTGGCTTCGTGATTTTCTCAATTTTTCTATTTTTATTTTATTTATCTCTACTATAATTTTCTTTATTTCCTTTAGTTTTTGGGTTGGCAAAAGGGTATGGTTTTGGCTGTGGTTTGCTCTTCTTTTCCTAGTTCCTTAAAATATAAAAATTAAGTCATTGATTTGAGGTCTTTGGATTTTGTGTTGTTTTTTTAAGGAAAATAAATTTCCCCCTATGAGCACTGCTTTCACTGAATCCTGTAAGTTTTGTATATTGTGTTTTCATCTTCATTTATTTCAAGGTATCTAATTTCTCTTGTGATTTCTTTTTTTTTTTGGCAGTTATTATTTCTTCCAATTCTAGTTCAGTGTAATTAACATAGTGTTATATTATTAGTTTCAGGTGTACAATATAATGTGTACTCTTAATCTCCTTCATCTGTTTCACCCATTTGCACTCACCTGTCTTCTTTTAACCATCAGTTTTTTCACTAACTT
Organism: Ursus maritimus; assembly: GCF_017311325.1. NCBI lineage: Eukaryota > Metazoa > Chordata > Mammalia > Carnivora > Ursidae > Ursus > Ursus maritimus. The sequence continues at coordinate 27,571,192 of NW_024425230.1, read as the reverse complement.
CTAGAGTCTGTTTTTGGTTTGTCTCTACTTTTCTTTGTTCACTTGTTTCTCAAATTCTACCATGAGAGAAACCATATGGTATTTTCTTTCCTTTACTTATTTCACTTAGCATTATACCTTCTACATCCATTCATGTTGTTGCAAATTGCAAGATTTTATTCTTTTATGGCTGAGTGATATTCCATTTTTATGTATTGCCACATCTTCTTTATCCATTCATCCTGTTGATGTGGACACGTGGAGTGTTTCCATAATTTGGATATTGTAAAATAAAGTAACATGTGTAATAAACACGGGGGTGCATAGATCTTTTTAGTCTTTTCATATTCTTTAGGTAAGTATCGGTAAATTGCAATTAGTAGATCATATAGTAATTCTGTTTTAATTTCTTGAAGAAACTCCATATAGTTTTCCACAGTAGCTGCATCAGTTTGCTCTCAACCAACAGTGCATGTGAGTTTTTTCCTCCATCTCACTCACTGCTTGTTTTGCTTTGTGTTTTTCATTTTAGCCATTCTTTTTTTTTTTAATTTTATTATGTTATGTTAAGATACCATACAGTACATCATTAGTTTTTGATGTAGTGTTCCACGATTCATTGTTTGCATATAACACCCAGTGCACTTCAGCTTCACAATACGTGCCCTCTTTTAGCCCAGCCCCACATCCCCCTACCCCTCCCCCTCTGGAGAGCCCTCACTTTGTTTGCCCAAGTCCATTCTGACAGGTCTGAGGTGCCCTTGTGATTTCTTATTTCACCCATTGGTTGTATAAGAATGTACAGTGTAATTTCCACATGTATCTGTAATTTTCAGTTCCTTCTGTTACTGATTTCTGATTTCAGTCCCTTGTGGTCAGAGAGAAGATAAATTGTATAATTTCGGTCTTTTAAAATTATTTTACATTTGTTTTGGGGTTGTGTATTTGAGCAATTTTGGGCGTAAATTTCAGACCCTAATATAATGGTGTCTTCCTCTGAAATATTTTCATTTACTTTTGTTAGGTGATAAGAGTGCCAGTGTTTCTGGAACCATCTTAATCAAGTTCAAGTCTAAGTTCCCAAGACCACATGGGTGTGTCCTGAACATAGGCCACAAGTTGGTTGATTGGCCAAAATCTTGTTCATGTTATCATAAGGACAAGAAATTTTGAGTGTCTTAACTGAATGGTTTGCAACTTATGGGGATTCTATAAATATTTCTCATAGATTAGCAAAAGCAGCTTTAAAGAGGCTGTGCTTTTGTCTCTTGGTTTTCACCTCCTCTGGATTTTGACTTGCAGTTCTCTCTGAAGCTAATTTAATTCATTTGAGATATTTTTAAATGTTACCTTTTGGTTTCACCAAGAGGGCTTATCTTTATTGCCTTACTTGCCATTTTTGAATGAAGTAGTCCTTCTAATTGTCATTTTAAACCACATCATGAAATGAAATATATAAGAGGATGGAAAGTTACTAAAATAATGTCTGTAATGGGTCACCTAAGGTATTTCAGTCGGTTAAGTGTCGGACTCTTGATTTTGGCTCATGTCATGGTCTCAGGTGAGGAGGTGGGTCCTACGTCCCACGCTCCTGCTCGGTGAAAGAGTCTGCTTCTCTCCTTCTTCCCCTCCACCATTCACATACATGCACACACACTCTAAAAATAGAAATTAAATCTTTAAATAAAAAAATAATGTCTGTAAAATCCGGATTTGGAGAAATGGCTGTTCCCATTATCTAGTTGTGTGTGAATCAACCTGTTTCATATCAAGCCATGTTGCAAATCTTGGAAAACAGGTGTATGTTGTTTTCTACTTAGAAAAGTATCACATATGGAGGATTTCCTTTTTAAAAAGATTGAGGTTTGTGTTTGCTGACTGAGCATAGTGCAGGTCCTCTTCAGAAAATTATTATTTGGTTCTTGACTAGAACTGCAGAAAATTAGACCAAAACTGACTTTATAACTAAATCAGCTGCACACTTTTTTGAGGTATTTGTTTCCCTCTTGTTTAATGTTACTGTGGCGCTGGGAATTGGAGGAGGGGAGGAGGGAGAAGGGAGAGATAAGGGAGATAATGGTATGCCTTGTGAGAGCTAAGCATGATGACCAAACTCACTATTCATCTGGTTAGGTGAATGCGTATCTACTGTGATTGAACACTTTCCCTTAGAATATTGCTAAAGGAAGATACTCAAAGCCATTTGACACTCCCTAGAGTGTCAATTTTATTCGAACATTAGAGACAAAAAATGATTAAAAATTTTTATACTCTTAAGTTTTTTTATCCATACCTATACAAAAGACTATTTTAATATTATCTTTTGAAGAAAAGGCAATTTATAAAATACTTTGTGGTAAAGTAGTTGATAAAAAGAGAAGTTTTCAACAAGACTTGTCAATTACATTAAGCAAGTGTTGTGAACATGATATTTGAGAGCTAAGTAGGACCATGATTATGTAATCTTAATGTATTTGCTAAAAATGACAATGCTAATGATAAAATTAAAAATAGATTGTTGAGGTTTTCACTAATAAAGTTACTTGTTGAGTATATATCTGTTATAATTGAAAATAAATAAATACATAATAGTGTTTAAGAGTACCTGTTCACACAAAAATAGACACCTAGGTCAATGGAACAGAATAGAAAACCCAGAAATAAACACACAGTTATATAGTCAGTTAATCTTCAGCAAAGCAGGGAAAGAATATCTAATGGAAAAAAAAGTCTCTTCAACAAATGTTGTTGGGAAGCCTAGAGAGCAACGTGCAAAAGAATAAACCTGGACACTTTCTATGCCATACATAAGAAGAAATTGAAAAAAGGATTAAAAACCTAATGTGGACCTGAAGCCATGTGAAAATTTTAGAAGAGAGCACAGGCAGTAAGCTCTTTGACATTGACTGTAGCACCTTTTTTTCTAGACATGTCTCTGAGGCAAGGGGGAAAAGCAAAAATAAACTATTCAGACCATATTTAAAAGCTTCTACACAATGACGGAAACAAACCAAGGAAACTACAAGATGGAAAAAGATATTTTTGCAAATGATATATTCAGTAAATGATTTAATATCTAAAAATATATAAATCAAAACCACAATGAATACTACCTTACACCAGTCAAAATGGCCAAAATTAACAAGAAAGGAACAACAGATGTTGGCGAGGATGTGGAGAAAGGAGAACCATTCTCTTTGGTGGGAATACGAAGCTGGTACAGCCACTCTGGAAAACAGTATGGAGGTTCCTCAAGACATCAAAAATAGAGCTACCCTATGACCTAGCAATTGCACTACTAGATATTTACCCCAAAGATATGGATGTAGTGAAAAGAAGCGGCACCTGCACCCCAATATTCATAGCACCAGTGTCCACAATAGCCAAACTGTGGAAGGAGCCAAGATGCCCTTCAACAGATGAATGGCTAAGAAAAGTCTTGGTTCATATATGCAATGGAATATTATTGAGCCATCAGAAGGGGTGAATACCCACATTTTTCATCAACATGGATGGAACTGGAGGGGATTATGCTAAGTGAAGTAAGTCAAGCAGAGAAAGACAATTATCATATGGTTTCACTCATATGTGGAATATAAGGAATAGCATGGAGGACCATAGAGGAAAGGAGGAAAAGCTGAAGGGGGAGACATGAGAAAGATAAACCATATGAGACTCTTGACTCCAAGAAACAAACTTAGGGGTTCCAGAAAGGAGGTGGGTGGGGGGACGGGGTAATTGGGTGATGGGAATTAAAGAAGGCATGTGATATGATGAGCACTGGGTGTTTATTCGAATTGATGAATCATTGAAGATTATGTCAGAAACTAATGATGTGCACTATACCTTGGCTAATTGAATTTAAATTTAAAAAGAAAGAAAATAGCTGATACAACAGTCCCCAAACCAAATAACCCAGTTTAAAAATGGGCAGAAGACATGGACAGACAGCTAAAAGACATCCAGATGGCCGTCAGACACATGAAAAAGATGTTCATCATCACTCTATGCGTCAGGGAAATGCAAAATCAAATACACAATGATATATTGCCTCACACCTCTCCAGAATGGCTAACATCAACAGTGCAGAAACAAGCAAGGTGTTTGTTGGGGTTGTGTAGAAAAACACTCTTGTATTGTTGGTAGGAATGCAGTCACTGTGGAAAACAGTATGGAGGTTCCTCAGAAAGTTAAAAATAATAACTACCCTAGAATCCAGGAATCACACTACTGGAACATTTGCCCAAAGAATACAAGAACACTAATTCAGAGGGATACATGCCCCTTTTTTATAGCAGTATTATTTATGAACAAGATATTGGTGCAGCCCAAATGTCCATCGATTGATGGATAAGAAGATGAAAGAAGTTGTGATAGAGATAGATGATAGATAGATAGATAGATAGATAGATAGATAGATAGATAGAATATTATTCAGCCATAAAAAGAATGTTCTTAACCATTTGTGACAACATGGGTGAAGCTAGAAAGTATAATGCTAAGCAAAATAAGTTAGGAACAAATATGTGATTTCAACTCCATGTGGAGATTTAAGAACTGGAAACAAGTGAATAAAGGAGGGAAAAGACAAGCAAAAACACTCTTAGTTACAGAGAAGAAACTGATGGTTACCAGAGGGTGGGTGTGGGAGTTTGGTTAATGGAGTTGGGTGTGGGAACTAAAGGAGTGCACTTGTGATGAGCACTGGGCAATGTCACTGAATCACTAAATTGTACACCTGAAACTAATATGACCCTGTATATTAACTAGCTAGAATTAAAATAAATACTTAAAAAGAGAGGTACATGTTCAACCCAGCATGTGCCATGGTGATTTCTCGGTAGGAGTTGTGATTAGTGAAGTTTCACCTTGCTCATAGCACCTGACAGTATTCCATCATGCTACCTCTCTGGCAACTATTACATATTCTTGATCATAATGATTGATTGCACAGACCGCATTGAGTAAACACTTACTGTTTTTAAACACATTTATATAAATCTAGGTTCTCAGAAATTCTTGTTGACAGTAAAAAATGAGAAATTGCCAGAAATGAGACCTTGATGCTAGCTGTCTTCCCAATTCAGCTCAGTTCTTTTTAGGTAGTAAGTCCATGTCACATACTTTATATACTAGAAGGAAGACAGATAGAAAACTCTTTTCCTTCCCCATAGCATATAATATAAAACATTATCATGCTTAACATAAAAGTAGAAGATACCATGAAAAGATGAAAAAATTTATTTTCAAATAAAATACTCATGAAACCTTAACTTATTTCTTGCTGTTACTAGGTGTATACAGCCGCCCCAGACCACATACCTGGAAATTCAGTTTTCTGGCATTAGAGATTCTTAAATGGACTCTTGGAATAACTTTGCCAGAATAATTAAATCATCAGTTTGTTGTCCAGTCTGTTCCCAGGAACTATGAAGAAACAAGGACTGTTGAAAGTTGTATGTGCTATGGGTCAAAATGTGGACCATCAGCGGGAAGGTATTTCAGGAAGAACATGGGTGGTATCAGAAAGCCCTGTCAATCATAACGACTGTATTTCCTTAAACATTGATATATACTGTCCTGGAGGATCTGGCCAACTCAATATAGTAGGAAAGGCACTGCTGATAACTGGCTGATCCCTACACCCATAGGATTATTGATGACCAGGTGCTCCATCTTCACTTGGTTGATAACTGTGTGTTATGTTTCTAACACCTGGAACCTTATACCTGAATGAAAGATAAGCAGGAATGAAGGTAAGCCCTGGATGAGGGCCTCAGATGAGAGGACCAACAGAATTGGTCTCCTAGGGCAAAAAGGACAGTCAGTCTGTAGGCGGCCCTATTGGGATTAAGTGAGCCAGTTTTTGAAACTGAACACTCAGCTGTAGTCAGGCATATATCACAGATTTGTCTCCCGAGGCCACCCAGGAGATGGAAGGCGTAGTGATAGTGAAAGTGGAGGAGGAAGGTGAGAGATGAGGAAGACTGACTTTCCAAAGGGAAAAGAATAGCCTATAGAATTATTCCCCACCGTTTTTAGTCCACAACATGAATGAGAGAGCCTTGTTATCATCATATTTGGTTTGCATAAAAAGAAATAACAAAAGAAAAAATGGCTCACACAGCTGCTGAAAAAATTACTCCTCCAGCATATGTGCATATGGTAGGATCAATTTTTTTATGATAAATCAGACTAATAAATTAAGAACTTTTACCTTTAGTGAGCAATACGTCGAATCTGTACAATTGCAGATAGTTTAGGGTGATGACTTAGTGCACAGCTGCAGTCTGAGGATAGATTTTGCAATCCAACTTGATGAGGCACTATGATATTGCAGGTTGTCCAACACTCTTGTTTTTATGTCAGGTATGTGTGGCAAGATGATTTTATCTAGAGGATTTCTGTTGTGTTGTTTAAGTTGAAATTCAAACATAATTGTACTAGATGTATTTACTTTTTTAATGTTTTTTATTATATTAAGTTAGTCACCATACAGTACATCCCTGGTTTCGATATAAAAGGATTCGATGATTCATTAGTTACGTATAATACCCACTGCACCAGTGAATACGTGCCTCACTTACTACCCATCACCAGTCTATCCCATTCCCCCACCTCCTGCCTCTGACACTCATTTGTTTCTCAGTCCATAGTCTCTCATGCTTCAATCCCCCTTCTGATTACCCCCCTTTCTTTATCCCTTTCTTCCCTACCTATCTTCCTACTTCTTATGTTCCATAGATGAGAAAAATCTATGATAATTGTCTTTCTACTCTTGTGACTTATTTCACTTAGCATTATCTCCTCCAGTGGCGTTCCTGTTGCAGCAAATGTTGAGAACTCCGTTCTTTCTGATAGCTGAGTAATATTCCATTGTATACATATCACAACTTCTTAATCCAGTCATCTGTTGAATGGCATCTCCAGTTCCTTCCACGATTTGGCTATGTGGACAAAGCCTATGAACATTGGGGTGCATATGGCCCTTCTCTTCACTCGTCTGTATCTTTGGGAAATTCCCCAGTAGTGCAAAGGCTGGGTCATAAGGTAGCTCAATTTTTAACTTTAAGGGACCTCCACACTGTTTTCCAGAGTGGCTGTACCAACTTGTCAATTCCACCTACTTGCACAGAGGGGATCCCTTTCTCCACATCCTCTCAGCAGATTGTTGTTTCTTGCCTTGTCAATTCTTGCCATTCTAACTGGCGTGGGTGGTATCTTAGTGTGGTTTTGATTTGAATTTCTGATGGCTAATGATTTTTGACATTTTTCAAGTGTCTTTTAGCCATTTGTTCTTCATTGGAAAAGTGTCTGTTCATATCTTCTGCCCATTTTTGATTTGTTTATTTCTTTCGTGTATTGACTTGGAAAGTTCTTTGTAGATCTTGGATACCAGTCTTTTATCCTTATAGCATCATTTGCAAATATATTCTCCATTCCGTGGGCTGCCTCTTAGTTTTTGACCGTTTCGCTTGGCTACTGCGAAGCTTTTTATCTTGAGGAAGTCCCACAACTTCCATTTTATCTTTTGTTTCTCTTGCCTTTGGAGATGTAGTCTGAAAAAGGGTTGCTTTGGCCCGATGTGGTAGAGAGGTGCTTTGCCTATGATCTCCTCTAGGATTTGAGTGGATTCCTGTCTCACATCGGGATCTTTCACCATTTGGAGTTTATCTTTGTGTATGGTGTGAAGAGAGATGGTCAAGTTTCATTCTTTTGCATGTAGCTGTCAGTTTTCCCAGCACCATTTATGAAGAGACCTGTCTTTTTCCACGGCATGTTTTCCTGCTTTTTCAAAAGATTAGTTGCCCAAGAGCCAAGGGTCCATTTCTGGGTTGTTGTTCTGTACCATTGGTATGTGTCTGTTTTTTTGCCAGACCATGCTGTCTTTGTGATCAGAGCTTTGTGTAGCAGCTCAAAAATCGGAACATTAGTGCCACAGCTTCACATTTTTCCTTTTCCAGACAGTTCCTTGGCGGTCGGGGCCTTTTCTGGTTCCATACAAATTTAAGGATATGCTGTTTCCAGTTCTTTGAAAAAATGTCATCATATTTTAGATCGGGATAGCTTGACAAAGTGTAGAATGCTCTGGTATGGACATTTTAACTATCTTAATTCTTTGATCCATGAGCATGGAATATTTTCCATCTTTTTGTGTCTTCCTCAATGTCTTTCAAGTGTGATTTATAGTTTCAGAATATAGGTCCTTTCGTCTCTGGTTAAGTTAATTCCAAAGGTAACATATGTGGTTTTTGGTGCTCATTGTAAATGGGGATGGATTCCCTAATTTCTCTTTCTTCAGTGTCTCATTGTTAGGTCTGTATAGAAATGCAACTGATTTCTGAGCGTTGATTTTGCATCCCACCTACCACCATTACTGAATTGCTCTATAATTTCTAATAAGTTTGGCGTTGATTCTTTTGGGTTTTCCATATAGAGTATCATGTCATCTGCGAAGGAAGACGTTTCGGCTTCTTTTTGCTGCC